>NC_134334.1:9820482-9973482 GCF_964195595.1 Calonectris borealis
CTGATCCTCACTGGCTGTGCCATTGTGCATATCAGGAAAGATAAAATAACTTTTGAAAAGGCAGCAGTCCCGATAAATGAGTTAAAGGATCAGTTGGCCTTTGGAAGCACTGTGTTGTTTACCCTATGTATCATTTGCTCCAATGTCCTCCTCCAGAACTGCTCTTCCTTTAAAAAGATTAGTGATACCAATTTGTAGGGGTAATGGCAGTGATTCAGCAAGAATGAGCAAATTGACTTTCTGCTAGCAGTGAGTAAAGTTCTAGGAATATCCAGATAAATTATTAAAAATCCAAACCTTATCCTTGCTCAGACCATCATCAAAAATGCTGTGGGTTCTGTTTGAATGAAGAACCCAGCATCCCTCTGTGCCTTCTCTTAGCTCAACTGAATCTCTCCAGAGATCTTATTTTCCCATCATCAATTTATAATGTGATCTTATTCCCCCACATCAATTCATACACCTAAAACTGATCTATCCTAGCCTTCCAACCAAAAAGGTTTGCCTTTGACAACAGCATTCTCTTCCTAACATTCCTCCTCTTTTTGGCTTCCTTTCTAGAATTGTCAAGTTTGAAGAAGCTTATGACAGTTAGAGGACTTGAATTATTTCATCTCTGTATGTACTAGTGAACCACTAGCTCTGAAAAGAAATTATAGCTGCCTGTAATGAATTCTTTTAAAAAGACATTGTTAGAAAGGATTCAGAGAATGTTTTATCTAGAGATTTTTCCTAAGCTAGTTTACAAACTTCCAGTGCAAACTTATTACAGACGTTAGCCTACTGTTCTGTTTTTGTCAAAATCCGTATCACATTGGTTTAGTAAGATTTCAGTTCAGACTCTTCAAACAATAAGCTTCTCTAATTTTGAGGGCCTTATGGACTTAATTCTTCTGCCTCCCTAGTTCCTTGTGTGTCTTAGAAGTTTTGTCAGGACCGAGGAATTAGTCAGAAGTAATGGTAAATACTGACTGGCAAAAAAGTGAGGTAATTGTACTAAAGAGAACATAAGATGAGTCAATCAATTTAATAAAATGTAGTCACTCCATTCCTGTTTACATGTGGTATTTTTTCACTGTTCTCTCTTCCAATATGAAGAAGCAGGCTAACAGATGGGGACAGATTTGGCTTCTAATTAAAGATAGGTGAGAAAAAAGAAGGGCAGTTAGTACAAATGACAAAATCTAACATGTACTAAAATGACTAAGCAGTTGAAAGAAATACCACATTCTTGGTGTTGCATCCCTTTATCTGAATTCCAGGTAGCAGCAACATGCGCTTTGAAAACACTGTACTTCTGCTTATAAAGACAATTATTTTTACACATATTGAATCTAGAAAGGGACGTAATCTAGATTTTGGATTACTCAGTAAGACGTTTTTTGTATCTTTATTCATGGTAGTGATTTGTTGTGAGACCCTGGGAAAGCAGTAAGCCATCCAAATGTAGCTTTTCGCACAAGGCTGGACACAGACTGTTTTCTGTCAAGGCTGGAAGTTAAACAGAAACCTGGCTCCTATGAGCTTAGTCCATGGCAAAACTCCACTTGTAAGGCAACAGTATCAGACTCAATACTTAATAGCATATAGAAGGACAGTGTGAAATCATAGAACCACTGGGGCACATTTCAAACGGAAAATGTGAACTCAAGGGAAGAATGAAATCAAGAAGCACAAAAATTTAGCTCTTGATTTATCCAAATTTGACAGCAGTACTTCACGTAACAAAAACCAGATCAGTTTGGCAAAAGGTTTTGCTTTCTTAAAGGAGGTTTAGTTTTAATCTGTGATAGTGATAGATTGTCCACAGTCAAGAACCGTGCACTGATGTAAAAAATTGGTATTACTTGAGACCCTAGTAACACAAACTTTCCATTGCGTAACAGTGCTGTTCTGTGTTCCTAGTTTTTTCACATCTGCTTACCAATGCACTTTATATATTTGGGTGGGCTTTTTAAAATTGCAAACACAGAATTTTTAGCCCAAGTGGCTTTCAGACGTGCCTTGAGCATGCTTTTAATTTCCAGCTCTGTTTCCTTTCAAAAGTTCTTGCAGTTTAGCAATTTCATTTGCACGAACGGACTTCCAAGTTTGCTAGGAACTTGGCTGCAAAGGCTCTACAAACAAATTTAGAGATCTGCCAAATTTGGAGGGGCCAGGCGAAATGGTGGCAGATTTAGACACGGTGTAACCGCCACCAGCCGTCAGCTCCAGTGCAGGTGCGTCCCGCAGCGGAGTGGCGGATTGTGGCATACAGGGGGGTTTTCTGAGCCGGCGAAACCCCAGGGGAGCGCAGAGACCTGTGGGGAGCCGGCAGCTCCCCACGAGGGCGGCTGACGAGGTGTGGGCGGGGCCAGGAGTAACGACAGCCACCCCCTACTCCCACAAAAGGCAGCCCCAGGGAGCACTGCGACCAGGGCGTGGCGCGGCCGTTCGCGCGGGAGGGCGCGCAGGGAGGGCGCCTCTTCGAAGGAGGGGCATTCCACAGGCCGAGTGGGAGACTTGGCGTACACATAACCCAGCAACCGGGCACCGTCTGTGACCATCTGCACAGGTCAAGGGCACTCATCCTCCCTGACCCTCAAGGCAGAATGGTGGGCGCTCGTTTGAGAGCAAAAGGTGCAGCTCCGGCTGGGGGTTCTGCACCAGCGGTGCATCTATCCCAGCGGTGGCCGATGCCTCCACGCAGATGGAGCCACTGAAGGGAGAGGCTGCAGTGCAGAGCTCAGACTGCAGGAAGGGCCTAGACCTCTCTCCTGGGGCAGGGACAAGTGGCAGACCTGCCTGCAAAAGGTGTGCCCAGAGAGAGGACCTGCTGCAGCAGGTGGCTGAGCTGCAAGAGGCGGTGAGAAGGCTGCGTAACATCAGGGAGGTGGAGAAGGAGTTAGATAGCTGGTTCCAAGCGCAGTCTGCAGTGGACCCACAGCCCACGGGCTTAAACAGCCAAAAACTCCCCCACCAGCACACGCAGAAGGGAGGGGGTCCAATAATGCAGAAGAATGGACAATTGCAATGGCAAGGACCAGCAAGAGGAAGAGACTTCCCCTGAAGCCTGAGGTGCCCTTGCAGAACTGCTTCACTGCTCTGCAGACTGAAGAGGAAAGACCCACCACATCAAGAGATGCTGGAGCTGAGAAAGGCAGCCCGATCTGCCCCTCATATAACAACCAGCACAACTAAGAAAAGGCAATGGGTGATACTAGTAGGCAACTCTCTTCTGAGAGGTACGGAGGCACCCATTTGCCAACCTGATGCACTCTCTAGAGAGGTGTGCTGCTTTACCGGGTGCTCATATCACCGAGAGGCTACCAAGCCTCGTACATTCCACTCACTATTACCCGCTGCTGCTGTTTCACGTGGGCACCAGTGATACAGTCAGGAGCAGTCTGAGGAGTATCAAGAAGGATTACAGAGCCCTGGGAGCGACGGTAAAGGAGTCTGGATTTTTCATCAGTCCCCTCGGTTAAAAGGAAAGGGGTCTGAAAGGGCCAGTCAAATCTGGCGAATCAACAAATGGTTAAGGGACTGGTGTTACAGCCAGGGGTTCGGCTACTTAGATCATGGGACTCGCCTTGAGAAACCTGGTCTACTGGGGGCTGATGGGGTCCATCTATCAGAGAAGAGGAAGAGCACCTTTGGTCATAGGCTTGCCAAGCTGGTGAAGAGGGCTTTAAACTAAAGTTGCCGGGGGGGGGAACTTGAATCCATCCCACTCTTACCAGTTTGATGCCAGTGCCAGCAATAGATGACCAGAGCCTGGAGAAGAATCACAGGTCAGCAGAAGAGCGCCTGAAGAGCAGCACAAAGGAACTCCAGCCAGTAAAACAGCTTCATCAGGGGCCCAACTTAAATGCCTCTATGCAAACGCACGTAGCATGGGGAATAGACGAGGAGTTAGAGACGTGCGCATGCCTGCAGGGCTACGATCTTATTGGCATCACAGAGACGTGGTGGGATGGCTCCTATGATTGGAGTGTTGGAATAGAAGGATACAGGCTCTTTAGGAAGGACAGGCAGGGGAGATGAGGAGGGGGTGTCACCCTCTGTGTCAATGACCAGCCAGAGTGCACGGACCTCTGCCTGGGGATGGATGAGGAGCCGACCGAGAGCTTATGGGTCAGGATTAAAGGGAGGGCAGGGACAGGTGACATCACGGTGAGGGTCTGCTACAGGCCACCTGACCAGAAAGACCGAGCAGATGAGGCCCTCTATAGACAGACAGGAGCAGCCTCACGTTCACAAACCCTTGTCCTCTTCGGGATTTCAACCACCCCGATATCTGTTGGAGGAACAACACAGTAGGGCATAAGCAATCCAAGAGGTTCCTGGAATGCATTGATGATAACTTCCTTCTCCAAGTGGTACAGGAGCCAACAAGGAGAGGTGCTATGTTGGACCTTGTTCTCATCAACAAGGAGAGGCTGGTGGGGAATGTGAAGCTCAAGGGCAGCCTCGGCTGCAGTGACCATGAAATGGTGGAGTTCAAAATCCTTAGGGCACCGAGGAGGGCGCACAGCAAGCTCACTACCCTGGACTTCAGTAGAGCAGACTTTGGCCTCTTCAGGGATCTGCTTGGTAGAGCACTATGGGACAAAGCCCTGGAGGGAAGAGGGGCCCAAGAAAGCTGGTTAATATTCAAGGATCCCCTCCTCCAAGCTCAGGAGTGATGCATCCCAACAAAGAGGAAATTGGGCAAAAATGCCAGGAGGCCTGCATGGGTGAACAAGGAACACCTGGACAAACTCAAACACAAAAAGGAAGCCTACAGAGGGTGGAAGCAAGGACAGGTAGCCTGGGAGGAATACAGAGAAATTGTCGGAGCAGGCAGGGATCAGGTTAGGAAAGCTAAAGCCCTGTTAGAATTAAATCTGGCCAGGGACGTCAAGGGCAACAAGAAAAGCTTCTATAGGTACGTCGGGGATAAAAGGAAGACTAGGGAAAATGTGGGCCCTCTCCAGAATGAAACGGGAGACCTGGTTACCCGGGATATGGAGAAGGTGGAGGTACTCAATGACTTTTTTGCCTTGGTCTTCACCAGCAAGTGCTCAAGCCTCACCGCCCAAGCTGCAGAAGGCAAAGGCGGGGACTGGGAGAATGAAGAGCTGCCCACTGTAGGAGAAGATCAGGTTCGAGACCATCTAAGGAACCTGAAGGTACATGGGACCTGATGAAAACCATCGGCAGGTCCTAAGGGAACGGGCGGATGAAGTTGCTAAGCCACTATCCATCATATTTGAGAAGTTGTGGCAGTCTAGTGAAGTTCCCACCGACTGGAAAAGGGGAAATATAAGCCCCATTTTTAAAAAGGGAAAAAAGGAAGACCCAGGAAACTGCAGTCTCACCTCTGTGCCTGGGAAGATCATGGAACAGATCCTCCTGGAAGCTATGCTAAGGCACGTGGAGGACAGGGAGGTGATTCAAGACAGCCAGCATGGCTTCACCAAGGGCAAGTCCTGCCTGACCAACCTAGTGGCCTTCTATGATGGAGCATCTACAGCAGTGGACCTGGGAAGGGCTACAGATTTCGTCTGTCTGGACTTCTGTAATGCCTTTGTCATGGTCCCCCACAACATTCTTCTCTCTAAACTGGAGAGATATGGATTTGATGGGTGGACTGTCCAGTGGGTGAGGAATTGTTTGGATGGATGCACCCAGAGGGTAGTGGTCAATGGCTCAATGTCCAGATGGAGATCGGTGACAAGTGGTGTCCCGCAGGGGTCCGTATTGGGACCGGTACTGCTTAATATCTTCATCAATGACATAGACATTGGATCGAGTGCACCCTCAGCAAGTTTGCAGATGACAGCAAGCTGAGTGGTGCAGTCAACACGCCTGAGGGATGGGATGCCATCCAGAGGGACCTGGACAACCTCAAAAAGTGGGCCCATGTGAACCTCATGAGGTTCAACAAGGCCAAGAGCAAGGTCCTGCACCTGGGTCGGGGCAACCCCCGGTATCAACACAGGCTGGAGGACGAAGGGATTGAGAGCAGCCCTGCCAAGAAGGACTTGGGGGTACTGGTGGACGAAAAGCTGGACATGAGCCAGCAATGTGCGCTTGCAGCCCAGAAGGCCAGCTGTCTCCTGGGCTGCATCAAAAGCAGCGTGGCCAGCAGGTCGAGGGAGGTGATTCTGCCCCTCTACTCCGCTCTGGTGAGACCCCACCTGCAGTACTGCCTCCAGCTCTGGAGCCCTCAGCACAAGAAAGACATGGACCTGTTGGAGCTGGTCCAGAGGAGGGCCACAAAAATGATCAGGGGGATGGAACACCTCTCCTGTGAAGAAAGGCTGAGAGAGTTGGGGTTGTTCAGCCTGGAGAAGAGAAGGCTCCGGGGAGACCTTATTGCGGCCTTTCAGTACTTAAAGGGAGCTTATAAGAAAGATGGGGACAAACTTTTTAGCAGGGCCTGTTGTGACAGGACAAGGGGGAATGGTTTTAAACCAAAAGAGAGTAGATTTAGACTAGATGTAAGGAAGAAGTTTTTTACAATGAGGGTGGTGAAACCCTGGCACAGGTTGCCCAGGGAGGTGATAGATGCCCCATCCCTGGAAGCATTCAAGGTCAGGTTGGACAGGGCTCTGAGCAACCTGATCTGGTTGAAGATGTCCCTGCCTACGGCAGGGGGGTTGGACTAGATGATCTTTAAGTGTCCCTTGCAATCCAAACTATTCTATGATTCTATTCTATGATTCTATGATTCAATATATGTAGGTGCAACATCAAGAGCTAAGCGTTCACTCTACCTGAGCCTCTTCATAGATCCATGTAACATTGTTCTGCAAAAATGGACCTTTGTTATGCAAGTGATGTGTATAGAGAGTGTATCAACTTGTTTTGGAGGTAAAAGTTGCTTTTTCACTGTTGTTTATTTCTTCCAGACAGGGCAAGTAAGAAAAAGTAGGTTTCTATGACATCGAGAGTATGAATAAATCTACACTAACTACAATCCAAAAGCTGGTTTCATTTACTGTAGGCCTTCCTAATTTACCTTTACATTAGCTAGCCTAAATATGGCTTAGTTTTAAGCTGTACTATTACAGTTAGGTGGTATTGTGGTTAAATATTCAGAAAGCATAAATGCATCTTTTTAGCTATGGTCCCAGGAATGGGTCATTCAGGGATGATCTAAATTTAAACCTATTAATTCAGAAGAGATTCGTAAAACTATACTAAAGTCTTTACACTTCTGTTAAGAAGTACCAACCGAGAAATATAAACAGACAAGCGGAAGCCAAAACTGAATGAGTTATCACTGAGATGTAGATGACTACCTTCTTGCTCTTGTTGCAAACTGGAATAAAAAATAGTTTAAAGTGCCATGAAAATGGCTTATACCAAGTTTCTGCGTTTTTTTGCAATTTATACTTTGTTGTGAGTGTCTGTATAGGAAACAAATAGTTCAGTACTGTGCAACTATCCAAAATGCAAAATGAATTCTGCAGCTAAGTGATAACTGATGCAATTTTACAAAATTAACAGGCCTGCTTATTGAATGCTCCAGTGCACCGGTTAAGGACTTTGAGTAGAAACATGGAAGGGATTCACTTTGGGACAACTTTTAACTTACAATTAGGAACAACTGCTGTGATGTGACAGATCCTTGTTACCATCAACAAAGGTATGTACTAAGTGTCTTTTTGCACCTATGGACATTTACTGAAAGCAGTTTGGATAATTAAACCTATGTGAAGGTATAGTTTAGGAGGTTTCACCAAGAGAGATGAACTTCTTGAACAAAAGCACATGTTGGTTTTTGTAAAGGTGGCAGTTTGGAAAAAGACCTCTTGCCCAAATGGTTACTATACAACAATCAGATGAGATCCCAGAATACTACTTTTTTGCCACTTTTCAGGGTGGAACTGCAATTAAAAGGGCCAAACCTCAGCTGTTCTCAGTGTCCTATATAGTACGTGTAAAATTTACAGCTATTTGATTTTTTGGTTGAATTAGGTGAATTATTTTAAAATAACTTGCATATATTTTTCACCATATTTATTACAGGCAAGATGCAGTAACTTCAGTTTTACTATAAGTCTGCTATTGCTGCTTGCTTTTGCACATTTGTACAATGTAGTAACTACTGGTTTTCACTGCTTCAAGGTAAATCTAAAGTAAAGTAGTAAAGAAGTAAAATAGTTCATACCTTCATTAAATTTGAAGAGCAGGTTAGGAAAATTTTAAATATCTAGAACTGTCTGTTTACTCCCACTCCAAATTTGGTAGCAACTTTGCACATAAATCAATGAACTGAAATTATAACAAATGAAAAAAAACCACTTCCAATACATTTTGGAATATTATTCAAGCTGGAAACAGCTACATGAAATCAATATTCACAAGAATATTCCATTCCCACTGGCTTCAAAGGATCTGCAAATGTTTTAAATTAATAATTAATTTTGTTTTTCATCTGAACAGGTTAGCTGTGTAATATTGCTGACTTTTCTATTTTAAATGTCTGTAGTAATTTATGCATAAAGAGACTGAACTCAGGAATCAAAAAATTAAATTTACTTTGATGAACTTCATATGCTTTCATTTTTAACACTGCTCCTTATTTCCATACCAGGAAGTTGTTATATTTGTTACCAGTCTAGACACTGAGTCATTCTTGTTTAAACCACACACTAGGCTCTCTGTGTAATTTTTCTCTCCCCTTCAGAGTTTTTGGACTGAGAGGAAAATTGTAACACCAGGTGCCTCCCCTAGCTCCATTTCTAAAGGTATTATGCTAGAAACACACAGAGGTGCTAAATGCTGCACGTGGCAATGGAAATTCTCTGAGCTCTGGTTATTTCAGATGCAGCTAAGTTAGGGAATTCTGACACTTATGTACAGACTTAGAGTTTCCGGTTAGAATGCTTCATCATCCTCTCTCCAAAAACCTCTCTCCTGACACTTTATGATGATGCAGTGATACATATATGGCTTATTTCATATGAGGTAACCTGGCATTGAAAGGTAAAAACTCTGCAAGTTTCTCTCTAAATTTTATTTTCTTTTTTTCTGAAAACTTTTGTAGAACTTTTAACAAAGCTGAAGTTCAAGGATTTAGATATTGTTCATATTTTGTGTTTAAAAAGACTATGTGTGATATAGGTTTTAAATGTGGGTGGCACCAGAAACTTGGTTGCTCTTCTTTTTGCAAACAAATAACCCCTGAACACTCTGTTACCATATGGGCACTTTGAACAACACCTGTTTTAAAAATTATCTGTTTGATTCCAAAGCATAAAATTGAATTTATTTTCAAAGGGATTCAGCTTCCTAACTCACTTCTATTGGTTGTGTAATATTACTTGGCTACCTATATATAGATGCTTAGACTCATACACTTCCATTGCTGCAGTGCTTTAGTAGCTATGGATGTAAAGAAGTTTGAGAATGTCTTTCAAATCTGTCATTTTTCAGTAATTCCAGTTTTTACTACTAGATGGCTTCCCAGGAGAGTGGATATAGATCCAGACCTCCTGAATTAATGTGGGATTGGATTCATTTTGGCACATTCTTAATAATGTATGCGGTCATAAAAACAAAGTTCTTTCCAGCTCATCTGTGAAGACAGCAATGTGAGGTTTGACATCCTCGAGCATCTTTTGACATCCTCAAAGGTTTGCATATTAGGTTATTTCTGACTGCTGCCACAACTACTAACTGTGCATGAACAGCTCTCAGTTCAAATGTGCAGTTAGATCCTCCTCAGAAATGCTTAATCAGTACAATTGAAAACATAACTTACCTGCCTAATGCTTAACGGTGCAAACAACCAAGCTGGGGGACTTAGGTGCAATACACTTTGCCCTTTCTCCTGTTACAACATTGTTTAAAGTGCTATGGAGACCTTCTTGTGTTGCAACTATGCCCTCATAACTGGACAAAAAAGTCTTGGAAAAGGAGAGAAAAAAACCACCCTTTGTTGTGAGAAAGTGAGTCTCCCTCCTTCATTCAGAGCCTGCCTTTTTTATTGCCCTGCTACTAAATCACCAGTTTTCAGCAATGCAAGCATCTTCTAGCTTGGAAAATCCATGAGTTGTCATGCTGTCCATAAAGACATTGGTCCAATGGTAATAGCTTTTGATCATTATCAGCCTAGGCTGGATTCAGCCTGGCAGTCTAGGGCGGAAAGAAGTTTTTCCGTCCACACCAGCTTATCTTGAGCAAGCAGTTCTCTGCCAGAGCTCCGTGAGGCAGAGATGGCTCCCTTGAACTCAGCCTTAACCCTGACTGTTCCTGGAACTGCTTTTTCCTGGGCTCAAGTCAGACCACAGCACCTTCTTTCTGGTGTGGGTCCCTTAGGGAGGAGGCAGGGGTTGCCTGGCTCGGTTACAGTGTACTTCAGTTACAGCTGCAAGCCCAACGTGGCATGCAGCAAGCCCCGACTTGCACGCTGGAGCTCAGAAGCGAGCGTACGCCTCAGCCTGCCTGCATGCGTGAGTTTATGTGCAGTGGCTCCAAGATAGCTCTGGGGGAGGGGAGAGCAAAGCCAGCCACTCACAGAAACAGTAGTGAAATCTCCCCAACACTTTAACTGTCAATCAGGCTTAATGGCCTATAAAATGGCATATAAATGGCGTATAAAAACGCTGCGGCTGTGATAGGCAGAGAGAGCAACAGGGAGAAATGAGTGAGAGCCAGAGCTGAAATACTGTACGGCATAATTCCTGCTCTGTGATCGCAGATACTTCGAGTGAAAAAAACAGGAGAGGGGGCAGAGAGAGGCGGTTATCCACTCAACCTTTGCAACCGGCTCAGGACAGAACGTCTATAGATATTTATAGATACTAAAACAAAAACAACAACCTTACCCTGAATAGAGCCTTTCTTAGAAAGAAGGTCCTGGCAATTCTGTCTTATTTAAGCAATTTCCTGATTCTAAGAAGATAAATGAGCTGCCTGGAAGGCACTGCAGGCTGAAATTTGGAGACGTAGGCTGCTTTCTTTTATTTTTCCAAGTATAAAAACCTTCCATTTGGATACTGAATCTTTTTGTCGGTCTTTGAAGCAGAGGGATGTGTGGTTACTTTTAATTTTACTTTTTTCTCTCTCTCTTTTAATTTAAAAACCCCTGTCTTTCAGTTAAAAAGCAAGGAAACCGTTTTGCCTGCATGTGACAATCCCAGAGGACACCGATCAAGAAACAGGGGTGTGATTTGGTCTTCTGCACTATTTTACTCCTACCCCAATTCTTCTAGGGGCAGAGAAGGATTTTTCCAGTCCAAGAATCTCTTGCCCCCAAATTTTGGAAGGGGGTTGAAGACTTGTCACCCATCTGGGGGTGCATAAAGGGTATTGGTTTTCTTTCCCTGTTACCTTGGTTTTGTGAAGGGTTGGAAGAGAATTTTGCCTTCCTGACTTGCCTGGAACAAGAGGATGATTTGGAAGTGGCTGGGCACTTTGCTGCTTTTCCCCGTGCAGATGGTTTATTTGGTGGTGAAAGCTGCCGTGTGCATGGTGCTGCCGCCCAAGCTCCGAGACTTGTCTGGGGAGAATGCTCATCACCGGAGGGGGCAGAGGCATCGGCCGCCATCTGGCCAGGGAGTTTGCGAAATGAGGAGCCATAAAGGTGAGCATCGGCATGAAGGGGAGGGGGGGAGGAAGCTCCCACCTGCTGCTCTGCTCGGGAGTCCTCCGACTCAGAGACTTAAAAGCCTTTTCCCTCAGCCTCAGGTGGGATTGATGGGATCACTTTGAAAAGGTGAGAGAGGAGAAGGGGCACTAATTTTGCAAAACCCTGGTGTGCTGAGCCGTTACGCTGACTTACATTTCAGAAGTTGCCCACTCCTTCCCTGCAGCCTGTCTCTCCCCATCTCACCTAAGAAAATGTGAAGGTGAGAAAGGGGCCTCCTCGTGAATTCTCCTCTGCTGACAAACAGAGGTTTTTGCTCCAGCCTAGGTTTCCTGAGGCAGGGAGAGGAGAGCTATGTGATTCCCAGGCGTGAAGCTAGTGCTCACTTGCATTTCTGTTTACTAGGCTGCTTCCTGGCAGTCCTGGTTTGCTGGGACTGTGTACAAACAGAGAGGGGGGCAGCTGGCTGCCGGCTCCAGCCTTTCAGGCTGAGCACATCTTTAGCTCTCCTTAGGCACAGCCAGGCTGCCGCTGCCACGCGTGTCACCCCAGAGGAGAGGGGCTTGACTCGGAAGGGGCAAATGGTGTGTGCAGGAGGGCTCTGGCTCTCGTCCTAATAGTGCATTCTCTCGGGAAAGTGGGGAGAAGAGTTCAGTTTCACCCCAATGGTTTTCCATTTGCAAAATTCATTTCTTGTGCTTTCTGAAGTCCCTTGTATTTTGCTTTTTGCCAGCCCAGAGCTGTTCAAAGGTAAGATGAATGGGACCCCAGCAAGGAAGAAAAGCACATGAGTAGGAGCTGTGAGACTGCATGCTTCCTTTAGGAAAGAGGGAGAGAGGCTGAGATTGGTCTGTCTGCACAATAGCCTAGAAATGCCAGTGTAGCTGGTGTGTCCATTCTCTAGCTCAGGAACTGGTGGTTTACCTTGAAACTTTGTGTTTTCGTAAGTACAGATGTCTCATATGTGTGAATCAATCAGGAATACAAAAACCACACACACCCTGAAATGGCTTGAGATTTAAAGTTCCATCTCCCCCTTTATGGGGAATGAAAGGGAGGAATTGTGAAATGGGACAGCTCACTTCTCTGCATGAGAGAGGATGAATGAGAATAAACAGAGAATAAAGAAGAAGAAAAATACAGAATGATAGGATATTTAAAGAAAAATTTGCATTTAGCTTGGGATAGTGTTTTATCACTTCCTTACACATGAACTACAGTTTTCTAAGTGTGGTATAGAGCTATTCTGGCATACAACTTTGAGGTGTAAAATATGTCACCCTTGAACTTTGATGTTTGGATATGCTTGTGTTTAAACATCATGTTGAGATTTACAGATTCTTGGAGACAGAACAAACAAGTTGACTGACCTTTGGACCCAAGCAATTTGCTGAAAGTGTATTTATCATAGAATCATAGAATCATACAGGTTGGAAAAGACCTCTAAGATCATCGAGTCCAACCGTCAACCCAACACCACCATACCCACTACACCATGTCCCTAAGGGCCTCATCTACACGTCTTTTAAATACCTCCAGGGATGGTGACTCCACCACTTCTCTGGGCAGCCTGTTCCAAGGCCTGACCACTCTTTCAGTAAAGAAATTTCTCCTAATGTCCAGCCTAAACCTCCCTTGGTGCAACTTGAGGCCATTTCCTCTCGTCCTATTGCAAGTTACTTGGCAGAAGAGACCAACACCCACCTCACTACAACCTCCTTTCAGGTAGTTGTAGAGCGATGAGGTCTCCCCTCATCTCCTCTTCTCCAGGCTGAACACCCCCAGTTCCCCCAGCCGCTCCCCATCAGACTTGTGCTCCAGGCCCTTCACCAGCTTCGTTGCCCTCCTCTGGACACGCTCCAGCACCTCCATGTCCTTCTTGTAGTGAGGGGCCCAAAACTGAACACAGGATTTGAGGTGCGGCCTCACCAGTGCCCAGTACAGGGGCACGATCACCTCCCTGCTCCTGCTGGCCACACTAGTTCTGATACAGGCCAGGATGCCGTTGGCCTTCTTGGCCACCTGGGCACACGGCCGGCTCATGTTCAGCCGGCTGTCAACCAGCACCCCCAGGTCCTTTTCCTCTGGGCAGCTTTCCAGCCACTCTTCCCCAAGCCTGTAGCGTTGCCTGGGGTTGTTGTGGCCCAAGTGCAGGACCTGGCACTTGGCCTTGTTGAACCTCATACATTGGCCTGGGCCCATCGATCCAGCCTGTCCAGGTCCCTCTGCAGAGCCTTCCCACCCCCAGCAGATCAACACTCCCGCCCAGCTTGGTGTCATCTGCAGACTGACTGAGGGAGCACTCGATCCCCTCGTCCAGATCGTTGATAAAGAGATTGAACAGGACCGGCCCCAGTACTGAGCCCTGGGGAACACCACTCATATTTATATTATCTGTTACTTATATTTATATTATCTGTTAGAACACCATGCTTCATTATTTATTTATTTAGTCCGGCTGGTTGCTATGCTAAGCTCTGGTATTAAAGTACCACATTACTTCTACAGCTAATTCAAGAGCTGCTTAGCTGCAGTTCAGCTAGAAGCTGAACAATGTCAGTCAGTCCTAACGAACCAGGTGACATGGGCCAAAAGGAGAGGGAGCTATTTAAGATAGAGAGCTGAGGATGAAATTACTGTAAACAGATATAGACTGTAGTTCATTTGTATGTTTTACCTATAAAATCTCTATGTATCTTAGAAGGAAAGAATAAATGAGAATAATTGTTGGGAACCTTTGTACTTGTCTCATATTATGTTGTGATATGCTGTGTTGTTGCTAGTTATTGTTTAGAACTTTGGGGGTTTTTGCCTTACAGGTTTTTTTAATGTCTGTCATCAAGGTGTTTCAGTTTTTGCTTTTACTGCATTTGAATTAGATTCTCCTTTCAGTTATATCATGGCTATCCAGTAAGTCAAATATGGGACTCAGCAAGTTTTGATCCTCTCTGGTAGTGGTGCTGTCTTTCTGCCTTTGGTAGTGGCACATTTTCCGTGCAACACTGAATTAGGTTTGTCCTTTTCTTCCTTAACGTCTTTAATGACAATTTTACCTAGATGTGGTAATTTCCATTCCCTTTGCTCTGAGATTTCATTTCTTTCCTGCCTTTTGTGCTCACCCCTAACTTTCTAAATTTAACGCAGTCTCCATGTAGAATGCAAGACCTCTGTTTGGCACTACTCTTTGATTTTATGTTTTGTCTTAGACAATCAAAAAGAAACAAAAAAGACTTGAAGTGGCTAGCAAGTCGTATTTCAATAAGGCTTGTGAAAATTATCTATTCTATTTTTCTGTTGTCTTCTTACGCAGTGAACTGTTTTACAATTATATGCAAAGCTTGAATTATTGATCATAATTAATAATTTATAACGATTCTGATTATCAGATGGTGTAGTCACAATATTCCAAGTTTAGAAAAACACTTCCACCAAAGGTGTGAAATTCTGAGGCCAAGCACAATGTTATATAGAGGTGAACGGAAACAGTAACATACAGATTGAGATTCTAATAGTGGGTGTGCAGTATATCCTGAAAAAGTCATGACAGCGCTCGCGCACAAAGACATACTGGCGGACATTTGGAGATAAGCGGCGATATATAACCATATTTTTGAGACTAGGATCTTCTGAAAGGTAGGTCAGTTGAGACTGTTAGCATATAAAATTTCCTCTGATAATCAGACTGCATTATTATGTAAGATTTCATCTTATACTCTATCTTTATTTTCAGAGGCTGGTTTTGTTAATCACAAATGAGATGTATCTGAGCAGTTTTCAGCTAAGATGACAACTGTTGTATCTCACTAAGATTACGAATTGTCACATCTGCAACTTTTTTACTGTAAAATTTGATGTTGCATTTAAAGCTATGAAGATGGCAAGAAATAAATCAAGAAAGGGCTTATGCAAATGGAAATACAGTGTCTTCTGCTTGATAGAAGAGCATGGAGTCTGAAATTCTCAATCCAACAGAATGGAAGTCTCTTGGGCATGATCATGTAAATCCATCCTGATTCCCATTCTCTACCGCCATTCTTTTAAGTCCATTGCTCTGCCATTGGTGCCTCAAATATGGCTTGGACAGATAAATGTCTAGGAGACATTTCCTTCTAAGGTGATGTTTCGTTTCTCATGGTTGTTCATTGGCCTCTGATGAAATGGCCAGTAAGGGGCAAAGTGATGTCAGTTGTATTTTCAGTTATAGAAGTGTGTATCTTCTAGTTTTTTCAGTTAAGACTACCAGCGATTTTTAGGCAAAGAGAGACTTTAATCATTAGATCATCCCTGTTCAGGTGTGTACTAAGAGGTCAAAGGATCCACACTCTGTTTTTACTTTCAGGTAGAAGTTTTCAAAAACTACGTGGTTGTGGGAGGCATTGTTTTTTAAATGCTTCCTGTAGCACTTCTGAAAAAAAACAAAAGCATGTAAATTTGCTGTATGCAGAGAAAGAGTGGTTTACAGATGATATGGGACATGTTAGTGTTGTTATGATGGATGAATAGCATTGAATTTTCTCTGGAAGTACTCAAGTATTGTAATTCAACTTTCATGCTGTTCCCCAGAGATACGTCCAGATTCAGAAGTGCTGGCTGGGGGGTTACTTTGCTGCTGCTGGATTGCTGGAGAAACGTACTTTTTTGCTTTTCAGTTCCAGTTGCTTGCAAAATTCATAATTTTCCCTATTGTTGGCTTTAACTCTTGCGAATTTTTACTACACCTTAAAAGTATTTGACCAATAGAGTATCACCTCTGCCTCAGTCTCACACATTGGTAGCTTTGTTAAGGCTCTTAGCTTTTGATATTCTGTGGTTAGCCAAAACGGCAGAGTATATCTGTGTTAATGAAAAGGGAGAAGGAGATATTTTTATGAGTTTATGATTTAATGCCTATGAAATAAAAATCCACTTCCAAAGCCTAATTCTTTTGCAAAGAATACACTGTATAATCGAGTTAATATTGGGAAGACTGGCCCCTTTGAACAGTATTTCTTGTGTGGAAGAACAGCCCTCTACAGATGTGAGTAGTCAGGGGGATGTAGGGGCTGAATGTGTTCATTCACTGGTGGTTAGAGTTGGAAAATGCATCTGGTTTCCTCTAAGCCACTTGCTTTTCCGACAGCATTTTCTATTCTAGTGCCCTTGCCAGAAAGTTGTCAGCCCTGGTTTTTATGATCTCCAGTGATGAAGTTTTGATTCGTATGTCTTTTGTATGTCATTTTTATGTCTTGCTCTTTGTTAGGTTTTCTTTTAGGGCATTTCCTTGATGTCTAAAAATTTTCCTTGTAATTTTAACTCTGTTCACAGATTATTTAATCTGAGGTCTGACTGAACAGGAAAGAGATGCTTGGTTCTTAGGCATTCTGGATTATTAAATGTCACCAAAACCTAATAAAAGTAACTGAAAAAGATATAATTATATGATAGAAACAGATTCCCTAATGCTAGTATGTATTTTAGTATTCAAGGTTATCTGACAATGACTTTGGAAGAGTTTCTTAGGCCTTTCCTGTTGGGAGACTGGGCAAAAGCCATTGATTTTCATTAGTTTCTTTATTTACACTGAGGGCTGTGGGCTCAGAAATCAGCAGTATGGATCTTCAGTAGCATATCTACAAGGGATCTTATACAGCAGTGCTTTTCTGTTATTCCTTTGTGATAATTTCTGTGATCTCAGTTTCTTTCAAAGTATGTATATTTTGTCCTCCTGTTTTGCTTCCCCCGCCTCGCAACTGTGATATGTTTGCCTTTTTGGTAACTGTAGCTATTGATGAATGAACAGAGGGCTTCTAGGGAATCAGGGGTGTTTCAGCATGAGAGATGTCTCCAAAGTACCAAATGGGTTAGGGGCAGTCCTGGCCTTGTGTCAGTGTGTCAGTACTGCAGAGAAAAATTGAACAATTCCTGTTAACCACATTCATCACTGTGCAAGAAATAACCTCGTAAAGACACTGATAGATCTCTCCTTTCACTATTTTGTCCTTTGGACATTCACTTCCTGTACTGCAGGAGACTATGCGACTCAAAGGGTTTGCATGCTTGTGCAGCAGATAAGGTAAGCAGTCTGGAATATCAGGACAGACAGCAGCCCTTACTAGATGGCAAGGAGCTAGTATCACCAACAAAAACAAGAAATGGAAACTTCGCTCTTGCATGGAATGTACGGCTTGATAGCCATGACCTCGCTCTGTCAGCACTGGAGTCTAGACAAGTATGTCTGCAAGTCTGCAAGGTAGTTTTAACAGGATGGCAACGTGATGGGCAGCTGTAGAATGCCACAAACACAACAATAGAGTGATTATTTTGGGATAGTGAACAAAGATCCTGAAGGCACTACTTGAAAACTTTTGCTTATGATCAGAGATTTTTTTGTTGTTATTTTGGTTTGTATTTTGCTTATATCACTCCTGATTTTGTTCAGGCTAGAAACACCCCCCTCCCCCCGAAATCTCAGCTGTTCTTTCTGTCATTACTTTCACAATATTTTCAAAGTCAGATCTTAATGTCTTCATTTAGGAAGATACCTTGTCGTTTGAGTGTGCTGTCTCTTCCAGTTCAGTTACAATTGGGATGGTACTAAGAAGTCAGTGGAGGAAGGAGCACCAAGGAAGGGCTGAGAGCTGTGCAAGCCTGCACTGCTGCTGAAACCTGGAGACGGTTTCCCTCAGTGTTCCACTGAATTCAACAGAACTGAAAACCTCAGAGGAATTGCAGGTGTTTGAGAGCCTTGTATAATTGGAGAGTTTTAGCTGAGTGAGATTTTTAGGCTATAAATTCAGTTTGGGATGAGAGTATCACAGAGAGGTTATGTAAAAAGTGGTGTCAGGTCTTAGAATTTAGCCTTCTATTCCCAGTAATGGAAAATTTGGCAAGTTTTGAAATGAGTTTCTACAATGGCATGCTCCTCCTACATTATCTACACAAACTGCATCTGTAGTTCTATGAATATTTCACTTTGGTCTTTATGAATCACGTTGACATATTACTGTCCAGGTTTGTATGAATTAGTACATACCTTTTAAAAACTTCTTTATAACATCTACTGATGCTATATGATAAAAGATTAACTGCATTGTGACTAGAGCTGTCACACTAATACTATTGATACTAATCTCCTGAAGTGAGGGCGAAATACTGAGACTGATGCTAAAGGTGATTCAGAGCTGTGACCTTTTTTAAGGTGTAGGACAAAAACTATTAGTATCTCACATGGATTTCAGTAAGAGTTCTTAATCTAAAATGTCTTTTAAAATATTGGTCATTCTCAAACTTTCATCTCTGATTTCATTTTCAGAACCTGTAGAATACTCTTACTAAACTCTATTTGAGAGTTAGCTCTTGCCTGAAGAAGAACCTGGCATTAAATTCTTAACGCACGGGAATTTTAATCTGCCACGGAGTTCCATCCAGATGGGCTGTAGTGTTCCAAAACTGAACACATTTCTTTTGTCATGTACAAAGGCGTATAATTTCTGATAATGTGCTGGAGGAGTGGGGAAGGGATGAGGTAGCGTACCTGAAGTAAACTCAGTAAGTCCTTCTGCTTGCTGTCTGTCAGTTTTTAAATCCACTGTGGCTGGGCCAGTCATCAAGAAGACACTTGTATTCTGCAAGTAATAACTGATTTCTGATATGTATCTTGCAATTCACTCTTGAGTTCAGAACATGAATAGACCTGATCTGGCCACCCCAGAGGAGATTAGTTCTGATATAAGGAAAAGAGCTGATTTAAAATTACTTAATTTCAGAGCTGAGAGGAACTGGTTTTCCACAGAATATGATTAATCACCATGTACTTGTTTTTAATAGGCACTATAATCTAACATAATGAAATCATAAAGCCTTTAAAATGATGTTTATAAAAGAAATGGACACAGTTCTGATGTACTTTACCCAATGCAAATGCAGTATGCAAATGTACTGCACAAACAGATGTTGAGTTGGTCTGGTGTGTAATAATTTTAAAAAGGCTCAGTATAAAATTTACATATATATTTTTAGATTCCAGTACTAAGACAATGTTGTCAAGAAAGCATCTGTCCACCTACTGAATGCTTTTTAAACCCTGTGGAGATATCAAAATGACATATAGTCCGTGTATCTAATGGATTTCTCTGTAGTAATTTAGCAATGCAAATAAGTAACTAGCCATTTTGAAAAGGCAATCTGACATGTCTCAAAGTGAAAAAGATAATGTAATCTAAAAGGAAATTTTGCATTTTCTATGTTGTAGATATTTTAGTATAATGAGAATATTTACCCATAGTGCAAATATCAGGTTCTAGGTAATTAATCTCTCTTGTTGTGTGTGTGGTTGAAAAAAAAAACCACATAGGAACTGAACAGTTTCAGGCATATTTTTAATGATGGTTACTTCAATCTTATTTAAATCTAAGCACTTAATCTTACAGTGAACTATGACAGCATGTCATAACTTACCAGTAACCAGAAGTACGTGAAAGAATTGGGGAGTGAATGTTTTTCCGTGTCATGCAAAATAATATATTAATTTGGAACTTTTGGTAAACTAGGAGAGAATAGATTTTATTGAGTCACTTTATGGTCTCTAGAAAGGCTTTCCTTCTATAAAGATTGTATACTGACAGCCACTTTATTTAATGGCTTCCTGTTAGCAGCTCCCCTCCTTGTTGACTGAATTTAAGGATGGGCAGAAGAACCCTTGTTTCAAGTCCCCGGCTTAGATGGCATTAAGCCTGTTATGTGTGCTAGTGCCAAGGCCAGTAGTTTGAATAACATGCTGAATAAGTGTCTCTGGTTGGCAAGCATGGCCAGAATTTATCAGATATTGGATCTGTTGATGTCTGTGAAGCAGCATTCTGGCTGGAGCTATTTTAGCTTATAATTTAGAACATACCTATCTTTTGTTACTAAGTATGTTGTAAAGAGAATAAATAATGTTAACAAGAAGTGGAACTTGCAGAGTAAGAGGTTTGTCATTTCACATCAGGATACAGTGATGTCATGTGAAAATACTGTCCCAGTGAGACCATGCTGTGTTGGCACACCAAAATCCAGCACTTTTTAAAACGCTTAAGGACTGGCATCAAGACAGTTAAATGAGGCTTCCCACAAAATAGAAGGACTGCGTCAATGCTGTAAGAAATCTTGAGGTAAGTTTTAAAGATGAGGTTATATATTAATGTTGTTGTAGTGCCTCAGAAACCCACTCATGCACCAGGAATAATTTAGCATAAAGTTACCTAATGTGCTGTATAAGGACAACAGAAAAAGACATGCCTACCTCAGGGTTTACAATGTAGATATAAAACAAAAGGCAACAGCTGAATACAAACACAGAAGTCTGTACTAATGGGGATTGTAAAGCAAGTGATTTCAGCACCACTCACTTAGCCATTTTTAAGGTTTTGGAAAGGCAGCACAGCAATGGAGGTTTTAAGGTGGGATTTGAAGAGCAACAATAAAGAGAGGAATGTTTACAGAGGTGCAGACAGTGTGGTAGAAAACACAACGGTTGTTTGAAAAATTAATGCTGGGAGGTGAAGGCTGCAATAGGAGCTCTGATGCCAAATGAAAGGTGATCAGTAACATGGGGATAGCGGCCTTGAAAGTTAATACAGAAGCTTAGGTCTGGAAAGCTTGAAGAGGAGGCAGTGAGATTCAAAATGGGTGTTGACCTGGTCAAAGCAGTAGACTAGGTATATGATCTTGAGCAGGGGGGTTGGACCAGATGACGTTCAGAGGTCCCGTCCAGCCTCAACCACTCTGTGATTCTCTGATCTTAGTCTTATTTGTACCAAAGAAAGGAAAAAGGCTGCTTTTCTGAATTTGGCTGACAAGATGGCTTTGGTCTTTGATGTTTCACCTTACTTATCTGAAGTGGTTCATCCCTTCTTTATTTGCATGGTTTCATCACCTACAGTGACTTGTAAATGTGCTGCTGTGTATTTCTGTTGCAATTATGTCATGAGTCTAGCACTGGCTAGGAAAAAGTTGTCTCAGATTTGTAGAACTATATCCATCTGAAGAACTGGTATATATAGGTAGTTTTTACTGCATTATAAAACGAATTAAAATGCTGTTGAGCAAATGTCTAATTAGTCTGGCACAGCAATTTGCTTTAAGAGTGACCATAAGCCCTCCATACATTTCTAAGCATTCTAACTAAAAAGTTTAGAAGGAATCAAAGTGGGTTTTTTTAATTATTTTTCTTTTTACCCTGCTGTGGAAACCTGTCTTGATAGAGTGATACTATGCAGTGGACACTAAAAATATGAAGGAGGAACTTAGAAAACTCTGAATAGACTCTGAATTACATTCCTCAAACAGATCAGCAACATTCAAAGAGAACATACACAAAGTTAGTACATCAAGAACTAGCTGATTTTACATCATACTACCACAGCCAAGACCAGGAACTTAGCCTTACAGTAACCTGAGAGGTATGAAACTATTATGACAATTCTTCCAAGAAAAGAACTAGGACAAATAGACGATGATGATGAACTCCACAGAAATAGCCAGTTAATTCTACAGGAACTATGAGCAGAAGAAAAAAAGACAACAGTTCTCTACTGTTCTCTACTCAGACAACTAGGCCTACGTTAAGAAATCAGGAGTTATCACTCGAAAAAAGCATGATATTTTCAGTAATTATAATTGTTTTTTCGTTCTGTCTGCCCTTTGAATCACTGGGTACACCCAAGTTACATTTTCAAGATTTTCTTCATATCAGAGGAGTGGACAAACTTGTACCACTTAAACTGAAAGCAGAAATTGTTAGATAGTCTTTTAACTCTGGGTGCTGGACCTTAAGAAAAACCTCAAATATACTAGACTTAAATTAATGGGAGTGGAAGATGTTATTGTCAAGACACTGTGCAGTTCATCTTTCTGTGCCCTTAAAAAGAATGGATCAACAGTAACAGTGGAAAATCAGATATTTTCTACATGAAGATTAAATTAGTGTTTGTCTTAGATCTGTCATTTTAATCTCCTTGCTAGTAGTAAACAGAGACACCTGGTCTGTGGGATCAGTACATTTGCTGGGCGAGACTTGGCTGTGGTAGTTTGGAGAGGGAATGGGAAATCCTAACATCATAGAATCATAGAATCACAGAATCATAGAATCATACAGGTTGGAAAAGACCTCTAAGATCATCGTGTCCAACCGTCAACCCAACACCACCATACCCACTACACCATGTCCCTAAGCGCCTCATCTACACGTCTTTTAAATACTTCCAGGGATGGTGACTCCACCACTTCCTGGGCAGCCTGTTCCAAGGCCTGACCACTCTTTCAGTAAAGAAATTTCTCCTAATGTCCAACCTAAACCTCCCTTGGTGCAACTTGAGGCCATTTCCTCTCGTCCTATCGCAAGTTACTTGGCAGAAGAGACCAACACCCACCTCACTACAACCTCCTTTCAGGTGGTTGTAGAGCACGATGAGGTCTCCCCTCAGCCTCCTCTTCTCCAGGCTAAACAGTCCCAGTTCCCTCAGCTGCTCCCCATCAGACTTGTGCTCCAGGCCCTTCACCAGCTTCGTTGCCCTCCTCTGGACACGCTCCAGCACCTCCATGTCCTTCTTGTAGTGAGGGACCCAAAACTGAACACAGGATTCGAGGTGCGGCCTCACCAGTGCCCAGTACAGGGGCACGATCACCTCCCTGCTCCTGCTGGCCACACTAGTTCTGATACAGGCCAGGATGCCGTTGGCCTTCTTGGCCACCTGGGCACACGGCCGGCTCATGTTCAGCCGGCTGTCGACCAGCACCCCCAGGTCCTTTTCCTCTGGGCAGCTTTCCAGCCACTCTTCCCCAAGCCTGTAGCGTTGCCTGGGGTTGTTGTGGCCCAAGTGCAGGACCCGGCACTTGGCCTTGTTGAACCTCATACAGTTGGCCTCGGCCCATCGATCCAGCCTGTCCAGGTCCCTCTGCAGACCCTTCCCACCCTCCAGCAGATCAACACTCCCGCCCAGCTTGGTGTCATCTGCAGACTGACTGAGGGAGCACTCGATCCCCTCGTCCAGATCGTTGATAAAGAGATTGAACAGGACCGGCCCCAGTACTGAGCCCTGGGGAACACCGCTTGTGACCGGCCGCCAACCGGATTTAACTCCGTTGACCACAACTCTCTGGGCTCGGCCATCCAGCCAGTTTTTTACCCAGCGAAGAGTGTACCTGTCTAGGTCGTGAGCCGCCAGCTTCTCTAGGAGAATGCTGTGGGAGACAGTGTCAAAGGCTTTACTGAAGTCCAGGTAGACCACATCCACAGCCTTTCCCTCATCCACCAGGCGGGTCACCTGGTCATAGAAGGAGATCAGGTTGGTCAAGCAGGACCTGCCTTCCATGAACCCGTGCTGGCTGGGCCTGATCCCCTGGTTGTCCTGGACATGGCTTGTGAGCGCCCTCAAAATCAATCGCTCCATGATCTTCCCTGGCACCGAGGTCAGGCTGACCGGCCTGTAGTTCCCTGGATCCTCCCTCCGGCCCTTCTTATAGATTGGCGTCACATTGGCAAGCCTCCAGTCGTCCGGGACTTCCCCAGTTAACCAGGGCTGCTGGTAAATGATGGAGAGCGGCTCGGCAAGCTCCTCCGCCAGCTCCCTCAGTACCCTCGGGTGGATCCCATCTGGCCCCATAGACTTGTGAACGTCCAGGTGGCGTAGCAGGTCATTACTTCATCCTCTTGAATTATGGGGGGTTTATCCTGCTCGTCGTCCACTTTCAGCAGCCTGGTTTGACTACAAACTCAAATTCCCTGTGCCCTACCCCCAAAAAAAACCCTTACCAGTGAGGACAAAACTCAGCTTACTGCCTTGAAGAGAAGAGGTCATGCTTCCAAGTAGAATATTAAAGACATCCAACTGGTACAAATACTTCTTTTCCAAAGTGGTAGTAGAACGGGGCTGGCTCTGACCACAGTGAGCTGTCAGAAATGATATAAGAACATTTCCAAGACTCTTGGGAAACATGGGAGTCCTGTCTCACTGAACTGAGCTGTTTGATTTTGGGTTTTGAGATAATGTGTAATGTTGTAGAGTGTTCTTTATGTTGCCTGTTATTTGATTTTAATCCAGGCCCCTTAAAGACTATTGTCTATTTTGTGTTTATATTTGAATGTGTGCTTTATGGAAGTAAGAGGTTTGCCTCTTTAAAAGCAAAATGTTTAGCCATCAAAGGGCATTTTCAGGGTTTTGTTTCCCTAGATGATGATGTGCAACTGTTGCAGATTGCTCTATGACACCTTCTATGCTGTAAGGATGTGTGTGTATGTATGCACACGTGTGTGTCTAAGTGTGTGTGTGTAGTGATCTGGCACCTTGCATCTCCTTTACAGCCCAGAGTTCATCAGTGGTCAGCCAGCTCCTAATGACACCATTACACTTGTTTACTGCTCACACAGAGGAAGTGCTATGCTGATGGGTTTGAGCACTGTCATTATCTTATTTTAGTCCAGCATTTTTGCAAAATCAGAAATTTAGAAAAGCATCTTACTTCTATAAAGTGATTTTAGTTTCTCTTCCTGACTGAATTAAAAGGGAAAACAAAAGATAGAAAATTCTTAACCATTGAAATTATATTACAAGAACAGCATTTCATGTTGTCATAGAAATTGTTAGTGCAACTAAATAATCAGAATGTTGGTTATAGATTGAAAAAAAGATCCATCTCAAAGGGAGTCAGTATAATTGGGATGTGTTTACAAACTGGATTCCTCAGACATTTTGTAGGGAACAGAAAGGTTATACCCAAGACATGGCAAAATACTGACCCACCAAGTGGAAAAGAAACTTTGCAACATAGGAACCTAATCCTGGTACTACTGAAATCAGTGGGAATTTCTCTTCTATCAATTCCAACAGGAGGAGACTCAAGCCCTTACAATTCCCAAATCTTATCCTCCAAATTCAAAATTGCTTCAGGGCAAAACTCAAAGATTAATTTGATCTATTTGCAAATAAAGAACGTCTTTAAAAAAATAAGTTGCCTCAACCCATTCTTGCCCTCGCATGAAATACAAGGGACAGGTCACCCCTCCGCCCCAGAGGAGCTGCACTTGCTAGCTCATTCTCGTACTTCTAACAGAAGAGAAACAACATCAAATCATACTACTGCATGGGAACTCTACATGAAGCAAAATCTCTTACAGCTTGTAATCCACATGCTGTTCTTGTGGCCAAATAGTGGTAATGGAATTCCGAAGGCCTGCTTCCAGAAACACAGCTGTGCATTTCCAAAAAAACCCCACATTCATCAACAAGGCAGTTCATTATGATGTAGTGGACACAGTTTGTTACAGTACCTATTAGTTTATACTGTTCGTTTAAGATTTGTGGCTCAAAAGTTAGGGAACTAGCAGGTGTTGTGTTTGTAGGTATGTAGATAAATTGTGTATCTTGGAAGCATTGTTAGACTCCAGTGAGCAATAACCACGGAAACGGAACAACCGTATAAGGAAAGAAAGGAACAGTGAAGAGACATGAGGTTCTTTGGTTGAAATGATGTAGATGGGTTAGGAATGCTTCATGAATAGACAGGCGGACATTCAGTAGATAAATGAGCCTTGAACTTTGTACTCTATGTAAATTGATAGAGAAGCTAACCTTGTAGAGTAGATAGGGAAGGTAGACTGGACTAATCTAGTTTGTTACAAGTGAAAATTATGTAAACCAAGCCAAGGGATCAACAGAGCACGCGTAAAGACTGAGTTCAACTAAAGCACACTGTGAGGAAGACTATCAACGACCACCAGAGGACCCCCAAAGACTCTAATGCGCATGTGTCTAGGAGGATGTAATATTATAATTAGTTCTCGGAAAGTTAATGAATATGTATGAGAGAAAATTAGAATATGTATAAGGATTATTAATATAAGCAGAAAAAATTATTAGACCCGGTGTGCTTGATTTGTGGCAAGTCCACTGAGCGCCCAGGCCTGAATAAAACAATCTCTCTCCTGAGCGTGTGGAATTTGTTACTTGCACGCCGGGCACGAATCCGCTTTTCGGACAACAGTTGATAGCAGCTTCAATCTAGACCAGTTTATATAAATTAGTGGCTTTGTCTGATTTTGTGGTGGTCAAAAGCATAACTCTTATTCACTTGTGTTATGGTGAAAATCAGGATTTAAACCTGCAGTCAGGTTTGGGGCTTTCGGCAAGTAGCCAGTGCAGGCTTCTGTTAGAAAGTCTTGCATTAGTACAACAGCAGCTAAACCCTTCCTTTTGACTCCCCTTTGACCTCAGGGCATGTCTCATTAGTAGATAAAGTCCAGAGTTAAAGGAGTCCTCTGGGAGTGGAAGATGCAGGGTCTACTGAGCCTGCCACTCTAGCTGAAATGATTTTCCCAAAGCCAGATAAGGAGTTCTGTGACTTGCCAGAGGGGAGAAGATCTAGAGATAAGGTTTGTTTTGCAAAAAATCTGCTCATGAATAAATCCTGAGAAAATCTGCACTAAGCTATGATGTCACAGCCTTTACCTATTTTAAAGTTAATTAAGAGGAGGGCATGTTAAGTTCCTCTGTCATCATAAATCTTTCATATGTCCAATGGTAGGAAGACCTCTACTCTGCTGCTGCCTGGGCTCTCATCGCCTCTGGCCAGCAGCCTGGAGCATACGGGATTGCTTTAACATTCCCCCTGCCTCCCTGACTGCCACCCCTGGGGTCACCCAGAGGTAACCACGGGGCAGGAAGCCTCCAGGAGCGGGCCTGCCACAGCGGGGATTAACCGCCTCGCTGGGCTGTTGCCCTCGACAATTTTCTGGTCAGTAACTTCTGAAAGGAGAGCGTGTCTAGTGCCGTAGGGAGGGGCAGGCAGGAGAGGATGACGAGAGATGAAGGGGGAGAAGAAATAGTGGCTGGATTCTTTCAAGGATGGAAAACTGTCTGTCCAAGAACTTCTCCAAAACGCAAATTAAATATTCCTCTATCCACCATTAAATTACCGTGAATGGGTGGCTGTGCAACATCCTGACAGGCTGTGTAACAAGGAACACCATGTGTCTTTTCTCCTTTACTGCTCTGCATTTTCCTCTGTCCCAGACAGGAACTTCTGCGTCTGTAAGAGTCATTCTCTCCAGGACTTAGCCTCCAGTTGGGACATACTTACTGCAAATTTAGAATTAAAATTAAAAGGAAAGGGGACACAGACCAGACTCTGAGACCCATGTCTACATTTTGAAAATTGTGCTTCCTAGTAAAATGACCATTTCCTAAACTGCAGATCTAGACTCCTTACAAATGCAGAGCCCTCAAATCCTAACTAGGGCAGGATAAAGCTAAATGATGCCTTTCTTGATGTTGACTGAGCAAAGAATAAAATGAGAGTTCCTTACATGCTTGCTTGCATATAAAGGGAAGTGAAGTGCCAACTGCGCAGCTTTAGGCTAACTGGAGCTCATGGGGCATCAGCGAAACACAGGCCCAGGCCCACAATCATTCATTAGTTCAACAGTGAGCAAAAGTTTTTGTTCAGGGGCATTGAGAACATCCATGATTATCCCTGACTCTTACGCTGTCTAGTTGAATGGTTTAGTGAGAATGTTACAAATAACACAACCTTACGAGTGCCAAACAGCAAATTGTCAAATTGCAGATTCTGCAGAAGGAGGTGAAGTCAGGAGAGCAGAAGACTGATGTGTAGGTTTGTAGAAAACTCAGGAGGGAATAGTAGACTAAGGACCTAGGAAAACATTGATGAAACTGCTGCAAGAAGAGAGAAGTATTGCCTACACAGAAACACTAAGCCAAAGGCCTCTGTAAAGATAAGAGTTCAGGAGCAACAGAAGCCTCAACTGTGAGGTTTAATACCTCTTGTCTCTCTGTAAGATCTGATATCCTAGGAGGCCAGAGGGAAGCCCGTGTCAATTTAATTTGGCCAGATGTAAGAGAGAAATTGAAAGTCTCACATGATCTTGTAGGAGCAGTCAAGCTTGAATTTGGACCAAAAACATGTTGTACTGAGTTTTGAGTTTTATCCATCTGTAAAAAGTAGCAGAAATGATGGCAGGAAACCTCACTTCCCACTGTGTCATTAGGGAACTTTCACCTCTCACAAAAGAATGGTCTTTTATTTACTGCTTTTCTCTTACGCAGGCTGAAGCCTTCACCTGAGTGTGAACAGTATCCAAGGACACAAAAACTTCCCATAGAAAAAAAATCAGTACTGAAGTTAATGCTGTCAGCAGCATAATCAGCAAATTCTGTCTTCCCCAGATGGCCCAGATTTTAATGGGGTCACCTTGCAAGACTTGCCTGTAGGATATTAAGGGTCCCAACGTAACTGTTGGAGCATAAAAAATGTTATGTCCAAGAGTTGCATCACAGACAGATGTTCCTTTGACAGGTCGTCCTTTGCTTAACTATTCTTCCATGCATATTTCCTGACATTCAATGCATCTGTGGCCACTCTTGGGAATAGGAGACTGTACAAATGTTTGAAACAGATTAAAGTGAAGAGTGAGTGATCTACTTTTTATTTTGCAATAGCAGTGTGAAACCCTAGAGTGCTAGGTATGTGAGGTCAGTTTCTTGCCTTACTCCCCTTGTCTGACACCTTATTTCCCTCCTCTTCCTCTCCTACCTTCCATCACTCTTCAACTTGTCAGTTCATTTTTTAGTGTCTGCATTTGACTGATCCAATCCTGCTAAGAGGATGACGTTCACACTGATGCAAACTCTGTGGGCATCAAACTTGATGCTTACGGTTGACATTTCAGTGTTTTTTTCTCCTCTTTCCACAGAGATGTAGGTTGTGAAAGAGAGAGTGTGTATGCTTATAGTTGAACACTATTTTGTAAATATTTCCTGAAAGCTTGTGAAATTTCTCACAAGTCTGCAGAGTAGGCCTAAGAAATATCACCCAGTCTAACTCCGAGTTCAGAAGCGAGTAAATAGCCATCAGCTTCACAAGCTTTGTGTAGATGCCAAAGCCTGATGGCCATGTGCTGAGACTTTTGAAGATAGGCCAATACACAAGCCACATTTTTAGCCATATGCTTTCTTACAGTTTTTAAGTCTGGTCACAGCTTTTTCCTTGAAAATTACTTCCCCTGAGGTAAGATTTCCCATGAAATGGCTCTGGCATATTTATACATGCTCTGAAGTTTCTAGTTAACCGACTCGTTAGACCTGTGGTGATTTTGAGAATGTAAGTTTATGTTCATAGATGTGCCAATGAGTTATAAATGGGATTAATTGTAAATTTAACTCATTTAAGAAATGGTTGAGGACCCAGGTCCTAGCCTTGCCTAGTCGCAATGGAAGAGCTCTTTGACCCTGCCAGAGATTAGTTTTAGTACCTGTTATGAGATAAGCTTAACTAGTCCTTAAAAATAAGTATGTTAAAGCTCTCTGCAAGCGATTTGTTGTGGGGAGGGAATACCACAGGTCCTGAATTTTTATGTTTATTTTGCTGTTACTAAGTTAATTGAGTGATATAATGTAGACTTTGTTTTTCCTGTTCTTTCAACTGTTGGAAAACTCAAAGATTACTAAATCTTTAAGTATGCTTTTTTTTAACCATTAAAAAATCAATATACCAGTCAGATTCATACTCAATACACAGTGGTATGGGAAGCAACTGTAATCCTGGATCACAGGTGATAAGGCCACTGCTTGGAAATAGCACCGTTCTGAGAGTAACAAAGCTGTTTCCATTTTCAAAGCCCATTTTCCCAGTCCCCTGATCAGAGTAAACCTGCGTTTGACTACGTGAATGTCCTCATTTATTTTTTAGTACTAAATAGTAATTTTGCATTATCAATCTCACAATTGCAATTGTGAGCAGTAGCAACTTTTCCTTCTTTCTCTTTTGGATCTTGCTGTTTGACTCACAGAACAGTCAGCTGATTTCAGTAACATACTCCATTCAGTAATTTATTTTTTGCAGAATGACAAGTGACTCACCATTCACAACATGATGAATGCTGAGAAGGCTTAGCTTGAAGCGCAAAAAGGATAGACTGATTCATATATAGATGTCGCAGGTAATGGAGAGATGAAATTATATTCCTTCCAGTACCCTTAAAAGAAATAGAAAATAAGGTTATATACTAGGAAAAAAAAAATTTTGGTTAAATCTGTTTAGCTGTAGATTAATATTTGAAAGACAGTGGTGGAAGCACCATCTTATACTTGAGACTAGTATTTTTGTCTCACTAGGAGAAATCATACTGGATAAAGCCCCACAATGAAAGTTAATGAACCTCATAACTTTTTAAGTTATTTCTATTTCTATCCTCCATGACGGTGTAGAAATACAGATAGGGTTACACTGGTTATATCTTCATTATATATCAAATCCATGCTATGTGATATTCAGAATTGTACTTTGTACAAGAAGTATTGTATCATTTTCACTGTGTTAAATGGGAGTGGCAAGTGAAATGTTGGATATATTAGTTGCAAAATAAATTCGTGCTTGAAATTTCTCACTTTAAATGTCTGTATTAGGATGAACCTCTTGTTTGAAATGCACCTAGGACACCAGCCTGCAAACAGCATTGCAAATAGTTACATATGATATGCTGAAAAAATATGTTTTACTGCAGAGCAGATACTATCTCCAAATGTAGAACAAGAAGTAGATAACATAGCAGATATACAGGAAGGTCCATGATCTTAGAATAAATTTATCTTTCTCTGTGTGTGTATAGCAAAAGCAGGGACAGATTTGAAATTTCATGATACAGAAAATTTGCCAAGCGTTTCATATATTTATCATGTTAGGCTAAAGATCTCATTTTTTGTGTTAGCTACCGTGTTGCTTGTAAAGAACCTGTAAATAGAGTATCAGCAGGGGGATACAGCTACCACCATGATACTCAAGTCCCATCCTGATGTAATAGAAAATCATTGTTAGTCTTAAATGAAACAATGCAACAGGGCTGGCAATGAAAACACATCAAAGATGTTCATCAAATTGTTGAAGTTAGAAGCATGTTTTAATTATTTTAGATTTGAAGCAGAAGCAGTTTGACTCTAACAAAAGTTTCTTGCAGCAGATCATCCTGTGAGGTCGAACTGAGAAATGCTTGAAGGAGACCACCAAGGAAATCAGGATGATGGGGACAGAATGCCATTATTTCATTTGTGATTCACGAAATCGAGAGGAGGTCGAAAGCAAGCCAAAGTTGTGCTGGAAAAGGTTAGTGTCTGTGGAAAGAGTTTGTGGTCAGAATTTAGTAACGACTTATTTTTGATGAGGAAAAAAATATATTAGCAAATTGGGAAGAAAGAAGAGTGACCATCCAGATTGTGTCTGGCTACCTGTTTTAAGTGATCAAGAAGGATTACAAGGCCTATAGGCAAGAACGTCAAAAGCCCCTGTACTCGGCACTGGTGAGGCCGCACCTCGAATCCTGTGTTCAGTTTTGGGCCCCTCACCACAAGAAGGACATGGAGGTGCTGGAGCGTGTCCAGAGGAGGGCAACAAAGCTGGTGAAGGGCCTGGAGCACAAGTCTGATGGGGAGCAGCTGAGGGAACTGGGACTGTTTAGTCTGGAGAAGAGGAGGCTGAGGGGAGCCCTCATCGCGCTCTACAACTCCCTGAAAGGAGGTTGTAGCGAGGTGGGGGTTGGTCTCTTCTGCCAAGTAACTAGCGATAGGATGAGAGGAAATGGCCTCAAGTTGCACCAAGGGAGGTTTAGGCTGGACATTAGGAGAAATTTCTTTACTGAAAGAGTGGTCAGGCCTTGGAACAGGCTGCCCAGGAAGTGGTGGAGTCCCCATCCCTGGAGGTATTTAAAAGACGTGTAGATGAGGCGCTTAGGGACACGGTGTAGTGGGTATGGTGGTGTTGGGTTGACGGTTGGACTCAATGATCTTAGAGGTCTTTTCCAACCTGTATGATTCTATGATTCAGTGATGATGCACTGCTCAGATCACAACATATAAACACCCTGGGACAGTTCTGGGTAAGACAAGCTCTTGTGTCACGTGTTCAGAATTGGGAATGAAAGTGATGGATTACAGCCAGTAAACAAACACTTGGCTGCTATTAGATCTTTCTAAATGATGCTTGGTGAAATCAGTCTGACATGAAAAGGAGAGAGAAAAAACAATGTGAGGGACAAAGGCCAGAGGCGCCGCAGGAGTCCCCCTGCCGCCGCTGCCCGCCCCGCGCCGGGAGCGGCAGAGGCTGCCCGGGCCCCAGCGAGGAGCAGCTGAGAGCCGGATGGGGCGGCGCCCGCTCCCCCCGGCCGGACACGGGCTCGGCCCCAAAATCCCCGACGAACCCCAGGACAGCGCTGGGTCCGCGGCCGCTTCTGCCCCCACCAGCCCCAGAAGAACGGGGCCCGGACCCGCCCGCGGAGCCCACATCCGAGACCCGCGGAGCCCACATCCGAGACCCGCGGAGCCCACATCCGAGACCCGCCGCACCCGCAGCCGCAGCCCCATAACACCCCGCAGCCCCACACCCGCCCCGGCGCAGCTCCCACAACCGGAGCGGAACGAAACCCACCGCCCGCACCAGCCGCCGCTGCCGCTCTTCAGCGCCCGCGCAGGCGCCCCGCCCCGACGCGGCCCCGCCCCTATGTGAGCACCGCCCGGGCCGGCGCAGCCGCGTTCTCCCTGGCCCCCCGGTCCCGGGGTTCTCCTGCCGGGCGGCTCGGGGCCGTTCTCGTCCTTTTTCGCTCTGACATCTCGAGCCGGCCCCACTACTCCGGGCTGCTGGTGGTGCCCGCTCTGCTGCTTGGTGCCGGGCCCTACCCACCGGGGCCGAGTGCTGTTCTTCGCCCGGCCGCGAGAAGCCTTCCTGAGGCTTTCTCGGTGTGTCCGGCCGCGTCCCGTCCCGTCCCGTCCCATGCCGAACTGGGGAGAGCTGGGTACGTTGCGGAGCCCCGGGGGAGGGGTTGCCCCAGTCCCACTGCTCCCTCCCTTCCCGCCCCCCCCCTAAACCTGGCCCCGCGGGCAGGGGCATCCCCGGGGAACCGCGGGGCCAGGCTGCCCTGGGTACAGGGCTGTGCTGTGGGGAGGCAGGCCAGAGGGGAAACGAGACGAGGGTGATGAACATGGGGAGTCGCGGGAGGGGAAGGTGGTGTTGGTTTCTCATTTTTGCCACAGGCTGATTCTCCCTCCGGTGCCGAGTCACCCCCCATTTCCCGCACGTTACAGCCTCCCGACGCGAGCCCCGGGGCCAGAGAAGCCACACGTGCAGCAACGAGGATAGGGACACCGGCCCTGGTGCCCCGTCACCTCCCCGCGACTCTCCTAGGCTGGTACCATGAACCTCCGCTGGGGCAGGTGTCTTGTACCTGTAGGGGTCGGTAGCCATGACGGGACAGCCCCTGGCCTTGGGCTCTGGCTGAGATCTGGCCCCTGCTCCTGGCTGGGTTTCTCTCAGTTGTTGGGAATCTGGTGGCCAACGAGGCCGGGGGATGCTGCATCGCTGCCCGTTGCCATGAAGATGCCGGGCTTTGGCCGAGGAGGTGCCAGGTTGGAAATGCTGGCTCCTCAAACCCACTGCTGGGGAAGTCGTCGGTCGCCTGGACCTCCCGGTGCTTTTTCTTCATCCCACAGGTAATTGTCCGCAGTAATAATGCTGGCACAAAAGCGTGTGGTGCGGCACACCTTGCACTGTGGATCTGTCGGTGCTGTTAATGATGCAGTTGGAAACGCTCAGGCAGTTAGGTGTGAAGGTGAGGGTGCTGCGGTGTGGCTGCAGAAGGCTCCGTTACAGGTCCTGCGCCCAAAGCGAACAGCTCGGGTTTGTGTCTCTGCCCACTCGTGGCAGCTGCTGGTGCTCTGCACGGTGTGACGGTTCTGCTCCGGTGGCGATTCACGCTGTTGCTTCCTGTGCTGCTGGCTGGGGCTGTGCGGTAGCAGTGTCAGCCGCTCACGGCTGTGCTCAGTATGAGCCGCAGCGAGGCTGGCAATGTGTTTCCAGGCTTAACACTTCTCCTTCAGCAACGTTAGACGTCCCCAGGGAGATGTGATTGCAGTCGATTTTGGACAATCCCAAAATCGGGTATTTCCCAAGGCAGTTCGGGGTCACAGCCACCTCCAGCCCCCTGGAGCCAGAGGACTTTGTTCGGTTCGGGTTGGGTTCATTTTCATCCAGGCGCAGCACGTCGCCTTGACGTCAGATGTCGGGGAGCATCTTAGCATCGCTCCTGGCACCCCAACACAGAATCGTCCCAGTGATTGATCCCGTTAATTCTTTATATTGCCCATGATCATGCTCGCTGCTTTCATGAGGACAGTCTGTAAGAGCAGGTGCCACCTTCCCTGCCAAAGGAAACTTTTTCCTCTTGTCTTTAAGTTGGGCTCGCAGCCGTGGCAGTTCATCTGTAAAAAAAAAAAAAAAGAGGAGGGAAGTGTTATACTTGTCCCTTTTCATGTTCCAGATCACATTCGTTCTCTTTCCTATTTCACGCAGGATGAGACAACCGGAGCGGCTGAGCACCGCAGAGCTGCAGGCTCCACAGGGCCGGCACAGACGATGACCTCTGTGCAACGGAAGGCAGACGGGAGCAGCTAAGACGTTGACCGGTAGTGATTTACGTTACCTCTCTGTAGGTGTCCTGGGTTACGATGGGGCCTACGAAGAGCATGTTTGTTCCTGTACTTTAACCCACTGCCTAGCTCGCCTTTTTCAACGACTGTTCTCCAGTCCGCTGTCCTGGCTATTATCCACAGGGTTCCCTTTCTTCTTTTGAAACACATAAACCTGATACTTTAACTGAATTTAGCAGTTCTTGTATTTATGCAACGTTTTTCAACATCCTCTTATTTTTCACTTGTTTGAAACCCTTGAAAGCAATGCTGGTTTGAAGGCATCAGTTAGTCAGGCGTTACAGGAAGGGTTAACACTTGGATAAGCTGACTATGTCCCTGTTCAGCTGGAATATTTTGTTGTCCGTGATCCTTCTCTCGAGCCTTCATATACCTAACCCCACATCTCTCTTCTGCTTGTTTTCCAGCATACTGATTAGGGGTCAACGACGTGAGGGTTGTCTGTGATGTTAAAATATCTCTCTTTTCAGCAGTTGCCATGAGGAGACTGTGCATGCAGAGGGGCCTTCGGGCACCTGCAGGGGATGGACGAGGCCTTTCAGCAGCCAGGGCCAGGCGGTGAGTACGAGCGCTCCCCGCGCACGTGTGTATCTCAGCCTGCAGCTCCCAGGGGGGTGGAGGAAACAGACTGCCATCCCTGGGTTATGACGGGAGCCCGCCTGCCTTGCCACCCCTGGATGGCTCCACCAGAAAGCAAGATGGGGCCTTTTGCTCTACAGCACAGGTCCCCTACAGCTGGCGCCTACCTGGGGGGTGAATACATGTCCCCTGGTAGAGAAGGGGACCAAACAGTGACCCAGAGTCACCTCTGTCCTTGCCAGGGCACTTCATGGGTGGACTTGGCACGTGGCTGAGGAGACTGATAAGTTATGCACGAAACGGAGCCTGTGATGGCAAGAGCAGTGCAGGAGAGAGGGGAACATCCTCAAAACTGGCGTTTGCCTTCAGCAACGGGTTTTGCTGCCTGCAGGGAGCAGCCGCAGGAGGAGCGCAGGAGTCCCAGCTGCTGGTAGCAGCCTCTGCGCAGCCAAGGTTCAGGATGGCCGGGGGAGTGGAGTGGGGACATCCTGGCCGGGCTTCTCGCTCCTATGACACCCACGCTGTCTTGGGGAAGGGGCGTTGGTACCAGGCACCCCTGGGCGTGGGGAGCTCCCCTGGACGCTCCCACAGAGGGGCGTTTTGGAGGAGCAGCTCTGGGCTCTGTGTGAAGCGGTTGTTTGTTAGTTCTTGTTTTGATGGTGCCAAATGTCCGGCTGTACGGCTGTGCCTGCCTGTCTGACCGGCAGGCAGGGCCTTGTTGGGAGCTGCCGTGATCATTAGCTGCTCTGGAGCAGCGAGGTCCAGTGTTGCCTCTCCAGCGTTGTGTGGGGCGGGCACCGGGGCCAACAGCTCCTGCTCGAGCGAGAGCTTTATCCTCCTGGCTGCAACGCTGCAGCTGCTTCCTCATGAGGGTTTTTTTCAGTGCAGGCAATGGCGCAGGGGAGCAGCAGAGCAGCAGAAATGCTCAGCCTGGGCCAGGGTGAGGAGCGCAGCCCCAACACGGGCAGTGCCAGGGGATGCTGACACGGGAGGATGAGCCTGGGCAAGGAGCATGGCCCTGACACGAGCAGCACCGGGGGACCCTGACATGGGAGGAAATGTCCAGTGAGTGCTCCAAAGCAGTGGGTAGCTGTGCCGTGCTCTGGGGACATCTGGCAGGGTCAGGCATGTGGGAACACCCCAAACGCACGTGAACTGAGGAAGCCATGCCTGGCTGTGATTGAGGAGGAAAACATGCCGTGGTTGTGGCTTCTGGTGCTGGTGCCAGTCCTGTTGCGGGGCGGTTTGGGACTGGCACCACTCCCAGGCTGCAGTGGGGTCAGGGTTGTGGCTGCGCCTCGCATCTCCATTGTGCCTGACTGCTGCTTGGGAGGAAAACATTTTTGCTTGTGGCTTCTGGTTGTGTTGCGTGTCCTGCTGCGGGGCGGTTTGGGGCTGTGCCGGCAGGGGCTGTGGCTGTGGCGGGCCCAGGCCAGGGATTGGGGCTGTGCCCCGCTGTCCTGGGACCGGTCACTGTGGGGGAAGCTGAGGGAAGCTCCTATGCTGGAGCTGCTCCAAGGCAGCTTCTCCCCATGCCATCAGCGACCGCCCAGCCTGCACCCAGCAAGTGCTGGTGCTGGTGTGGCTCTCAGCCATGGCCAGGCTGGGGACAGTCCTGTCCTGTTCCCCTGTGGGGCTCCTGGTTGTTCTGGGTCCCTCCTGAAACCCACTTGGCTTGGTTCAGCTTTATTTGTTATTTAGCATTGGGCTTGGCTCAACGGTATTTGACGTTTAGCACTGGGCTTGGCAATGACATTTAGCAGGATGCAAAGCGCAGCCTGTGGCTCCCCCAGTCCCGCTCCTGGGCAGGGTCAGGGTCAGGGTGGCGGCCAAGGGGGACGAGTGCTGGGCCAGGCCGTCCTCGGCCCCAGTATTGCTCTGTGACGTTTTGTGCCCGAAATGCTCCTCACTGAGCAGAGGGGTTTCAGCAAGGTGTGCATTCTCGCCTGCTCTTCTGGGGAGGAATGTGTTTTTTCGGCCTAAGCCTCAGGCTCTCCCATTGTCATTTCTCCTTCCCCTCCCTGTCGCCCGTGTGCGGTGCTAGGCAGCCTCTGCTGAAAGCGAGGTGCAGGGGGAGGGAAGGGTTGCCCTTGCCCAGGAGGGGGACAGGCATCTCCAGTGGGTTATGTGGGGCCATGCTGTGCACCCCAGGAGCTCTGACTGGTTTCACTCCCCTTTCGCAGGTACAGAGGAGACGCCGATGCTGCCTTGCCTGCGCCCCCTCACAGCGTGGCTGCCCTGGGAGAGCTGGGGGGAAGAGGCCGGGCTCTCCACTCGCAGGACGACTTGCCTCCCTGCTGCTCTGGGTTGCGAAGAGCTCCTTGTTGGGGACAGCCTCGGAGTATGGATTTGGTTGATGGACACCCCAGCTGATGGATGATCTGGCTCCAGGTAATTTCAGCTCCAACCAGGAGACGTTTCTGCTCATAGATGCTCCTTCCTCTTACAGCTGCAGGTAAGCTCGGCTCTGGCTAACAGAGGCTACAGATTGCGGACGCTCTTCCATTCAACCATGCTGGTAGCGCAGCCACAGCTTGTTACAGCTCTAGCTGATGGATGCATGTTACCTGCCCCAGGTAACTTCAGTTCCTGCTTCTTACAGCTCCAGCTCTATATTGCAGCTCCAGCTCCTGCTGCTTGCTTCAGGATCAGGTAATTTCAGTTCCAGCTCTTCTTGGCAGTGAGAAGCTCCTGCTGATGGACATCCCAGTTTGTTTCACTCCGGCTTGTTTCAATTTCAGCTCCAGCTTCATACAGCTCTGGCTGATGGACGCTCCAGCTTGTTTTAGGTTCAGGTACTTTCAGCTCCAGCTGATGGACGCTCCAATGTGTTTCACTCAGGCTTGTTTTAGTTTCAGCTGCAGTTCTGAGATGCTCCAACTTGTTTCTGTTTCAAGTAACTTCAGCTCTAGCCCTTGATAGGAGATGCTCCTGCTTCTTACAGCTCCAGACGATGGATGCTCCATCTTGTTCCAGCTCAAGTTATGTGAAGCTCCAGCTCATATACCCTTCGACTGCTGGATGCTCCCTCTTGTTACAAGCCAATTAAAGTTCCAGCTAACTGCAGCAATCTGGGCTTTTGGAAAGGTTGTAAATCAATCACTCTCATAACTTGTACATGAATATGAAGTCATACCTGTATGTTGTCTAAATATTGAATAACTATTCCAGTGGTTCTACACACCTTGAATAAGGAGTTGGATGCGTGAAAAGTGCCTTTTCTCCCAGAGACTAATCTCAGACGTTTATTTCGGCCTGGTGCATGCCAGCTGGTGCTGGCCCTCACCTTCCCTTGGCAGCCCTTTCACAGCCCCACCAACAGTGGGGCTCTGCACTTGCCTAGCCACCTAATGGTCCCCCCTCTCTCTCTCTCTCTCCAGAGCCCAGCTCCAAAATTGAAAACATCCAGCAACTGCTCCCACGCGGAAGCTGCCAGTTCTGAAAGCCTTGTGCTTTGGGACATGCTAAAATACGTCCTTAGTAGAAACCAAAAATACGGTTTTGGAAAAAGAAACACTGAATCTAATTACTCTTAAGAATTGTTATAATATGAAGGACTAGTATGTGTTAAGTAAATATTTCAACCTTCTATTAGATTAGTAACATGTTCCAGTCTTGACTTCTGGACAGATTTTTTGATCAGAAATGTGACTAAGAAAGCTGAGCTGAGAGACCACAAACTCATATGAAAAACATGTTTTGAATATTAGGCCAAAAATTGTTCTGACCAATTTACTTTAAAAAATGTCTAAGAAATAGTAAAAGCCTGAAACCTAGTGGAATTGAGCCTTGTATTTCTGTATCTGCACCTTAAATTTAGCTTGACAAATCTTTGCAGTGATTCATGAAGAAACATCTTTATTTAAGAGACATCCTGGTCTTTGATGCTTTTCATAGTAAGTAATTATTCTGTATGCCTTGCTGTACAACTATGTTCAAAGTAGAAAGTAAAATCTCCCACAAAGAACAGTGTATTTCCTTCCACTCGTCATAAATATGACAGAACACGATTAGCAGTGTTTTACCCAGTCAAGGCTCTTAACAAAACTGCTTTCTAGCCCAGTACACCTGAATATTTTGCCACAAGCAGTAAATTCAGATCTCTCAAGTCGCTTTCCAACATCCTCTTGTTGGGCTATATGGACTCCCTGGTGCATGAGGTAACATGATGAGGGAGAGCCGTGGGATGTGGATTCTGGTGACAAGTGCCTCCCAGCAGCATCCTTTTAAGCTCTGAGCGCTGCTAGGCAAGGGCCTGCGACAGCTCCTTTCTCCTCCTTCATGACTCCAGGCACCAGCTGCAACTGGCCAAGGGGTCACAGATCCCGCTTCCTCTTCATGCATGAGAGCACAAGAGTAAAGAAAGGCTGAGGTGTTGGGCTGCAGGCGAGGAGAGATAGTCCATCCCTGCAAGAAACACGATGCAGGAAATTCAACAGGTTTGTGGTTTGTCATGACTTCAGCATCTTTTTGCGTGCAACAGCACACACATAACCCTTAAAATATCACATACATGCAGTGAATATGCTTCATGAAAAGTAGCAACCACGTCTGCTCACCTGTGTCATAAATCCTGTATTGCTAATAGTAAAATGCTAAAGTCATTTTCCTTATACCTTAAGCAGTAGTGATTAACCCTCAGGACTTGTGTTCCAGGTTTACTGCATTTTCTTCCCATGTCTTTGAACCAGGTCTGTGCAGCTGAAAAATCACAGTTCTCTTGCCACCCAGCAGCTCCTCAGGGCAAAGGAGTACCTGGTAAAGTGAGCTGACCAAGTTATTTATCTGACAAGCATCACGATATATTTGCCCTTGTTTCACCCAATTTGCAGAACTGGGGGAATGCTCATGAACTTCTGAATTTCAGGGGTGTTCTCCATTATGCAACAAGGAGCAGGCAGCACTCATTTGCCACGGATTCGTAGGAGTACAAACGTTTCTCATTACTAATACCCTGCCAGCCACCGCCTTCCACTCCCATCTCCTGAAGCACTCCCTGGTTGCCAAGTCAACTTGTTCAGCTCAGACAGCTCTGAAACGGGGAACATCGTGATTGCAGTAGCAATCATTCAAATAAAGTTTAAAAAGAAAAACAGACTGAGTCGCTGAAAGAGAGAGGTGGATGGCAAGTTGATTCTGATGGTTCCATTTAGGGATGCTCAGTCACTAACTGCACAAAGTGTGAGAAAGGAGAGAGATGAGAGATCAAAGTATCTGATAATAAGCTAGCACAGTTCATCTGTAGGGAGCCTTCAAGAATACAACTCCTACCTTTTCAGGAATGTGAACGATGGTTTTTTTTTTTTCTTGCCAAGATGTCCTTGGCTAACAGCCTTACTAAATCAGACCTACAATACCCACACATACAGAATATGAACACTATACAGGCCATCTGAGTGGTTCTCCAACACCTCAATATTTCACTGGCAGACAGAACCAGTTTTAATAGTATAGCCATTTCCAGCAGAAAGATCTTCAAGCAGGCAAGTGTTAATTAGCTAAAAAAACTAGTCAAGTACTATAAAAACATTTAAATGAGATTTATGAGTTTGCTTACCATTAGATGGGAGTAAAAGGGGCCATAGTTGTGTTGGAAGGGGGAGGTATTCTTTTACTTCTATAAACACTATATGATCCTGCCTAAAAGCATTTGATTCAACAGGCAAAATATATATACATGTGTTACACACACTACAGGCTTAAGGTAGAAGGAAATGACTGCCAGTCAGAAAATGTATATGATGGTATCTGATGGACATAAATATGCATGAACATCTTCTCATAGGCAGACTGCTAACTATGGTGTCCTGCTTTCCAATGCCCAGGCACTACTGCTTCAGTACAGCTTTTGCAGTTCAAATTTCAATCCAACTTTGTGCCAATTATGAAGAGTCTTCCAATTTCCCATTCTCTGGACTGCTCCTGTGACTTAAGGATAAATTCCCATGATAATAAGTGATCAATTTACTGTGGTCTAGGAAGTAGGTGTATGTTATCAGACCCATAGTAACTCGCAGTGGAGGTCTCTTAGTGAAGTACTAATTGCAGCAGCAAGGCCTTGCAAGCCTCATTCCAGTTCTGCGGCTCAGCTGTCTGACCTAAGGCCCAGCTGAGTGAAATGCAGTGGCATGACCTTGGCTCAGCTTTACTGGGGGGGAGTTGGTGGGGGGGGGAGTTTTGTTGTGCTGTAAAGGAGAGAGCACAAACTAAAGCCAGCAAGATAAGGAGAGTAAAAACAAAGAAACCGTGGAGTCACTCCAGGACTCAAAAAAATTACCAGCAAGAAAAGGTATAAAATCCTTGGACAAAAGCAGAGGGTCAGAAGACTGATACCTGGCAAGATCAGACATCAGTAGGCAGCACTTCCTTGCCTGACTGAGGACCGCCTGGCCGGCAGAGACTGACTACATGCCTTCACTGGGGTGGTGAGCACATCCATGCTTAGCCTATTAGCATGATACTCCCAGTTGTTTGCTCTGTGCATTACCCAGATTGTCCCATATTCGTGAGTTGTGTACAGTCCTGATTTCAAGTGTCTGCACATGGTATAAGATCCCCAGTAGAACTGGCCAGAAGGGTCAAGGTAGTAGAACAGGTGGGAATGCAGGCAGCATAGGTCTTTTTGGGGGGAAGGTGCACTGAGAGAAGATGCACTGAGAGAAGGAGGAAAGGCATTTGTGATGCAGTTGAAGAGTACTAAAACAAAACCGTCTAAAGCAGGTGCTTAGGCAACCGCCACAAGGACTTTCTGGAAAAGCACAGGTACGACTGGCCTGTTAAAGTCAGTAAAGGAAGAATATGGGGAAAAACACAACACTAGAAACAGCAGATGAGGAGTCAACATTTAAGAACAAATTGTTTAAGGAACAGAACCACCAGTAAGAGTGCAGCGTGCCTCTGCTGCAAGAGGCTTGTGTTTGGCATCTCAGTAAGTTAGGAGTTCAGTCAATCACCTTCTCTCAAGTCAGTTCACTGTCACAAATCAGTCCATCTCATCTGTGCAGAGACCAGCTAGGGAGTTCCTGGCTTGCCTAGGGAATCAATCATTAATTATACTGGGGAAGCACACAGGCACAGCCCTGACATCCAGCTACACCAGAATTGTAATTTTAGGAGATATTTGAATTTCATCCTGATATCGCAATTATGATGTAAGTGCCACAGATCTTGCCACAGTAGGGATAGAGAAAAACCTGCAAGGGAGTTCTTCATGCAGAACAGTGGCTAGGTATAGGAGAAGACACTCATTTGAACACTGATAAGAGTTTGCCACATGCATTAATCATTGCACACACTCAAATTAAAAACAGAGCTCTTTGCCAATAGAAAAAGACATATCCAGGACAAGAATCCAAATAGACTTCATTAGTCCATTACCTACAAACAAGAAGAGGGGCAAATATTTCAAGGTCATAGCAGATCTTTAGTAAAGGAATAAAGACACTTACTATCAAAAATGTTTCTGCAGAGATAGAAGATTGTCAAAGGTTCAGTAGTGTTTTCTCCTGGTGTGAGAACATGATATTAAGGGTCTACTAAGGGAAGAGTAGTAAAGAAATAATTTTAGGAATTAAACAGTGGTTTTACACATCTGGAGACTCCAAAAGCTCACAGCAAACACAGAGGGTTAATCAGATATAAAATGGTTAACAACACACAAGAAGCATGGGATGAAAAATTCTCCATTATCCTAATGACTCAGTACTTTTTTCCTGCTGCACCTGGATTTTTTCTGTATGTGGCAATGACTACTTAACCTCAACAGTGGTGGTGTGTACGGAGGGGTTAAAAGATGGAATTTTGGTCCGTAGATGGACACTGGGTGAGAAATAGATAGCTAAGAAAACCACAGTCAGCACAGAAAACAGACGGTTTATTGTCTATTGTTTGAAATGCTGAACGCAGAGATAAGAAAGTTGAGAAATTTTAGGGGAGGACGTGGAGGACATCCAATAATGAAGGAATATAAAGCACAATTTATAATTTTGCTTGCCTTGCTACATTTTGCTATTGGCTTGAGCATGGTTAATACTTGAATGCTGGATTATGGTAATATGCCGCGTGTACAAAGCCTACAAACCAATAGACGGGGTGGCTATGGCTCGTGCAGCGTGCCTGACCAGCGGGTGCATGTGCCATAGGCTCCCTATGTTGAGAGTTGGCAACCGAGGCATGTTTTGGCACCCGCTGGTCACGTGTGTCGAAACCCGTTTCCTCTGCAAATGTATAAATACCGGGATTTCCCAAAGAACAGTGGGCCGGTGTACAGCGAGGTCACCGTTGCCTGCGTGGGGACGCCCACGTAAAGCTGGCACCTACCGACTGCTGGGCTGAGCTCGCGGTGCAAGACGACACAAGTACAGATGGTCCATCTTTCTCATGGTCCTCGGGTCAGTAAGACAATGGCTTTGCAAGATACCCTTAGTGTAATGCATGACTGTAGTTAATAAAATGCTTGCTTTCCCCTTATAGTCTGTGTAAGTGTGTTTATCTTCTCGGGAATCCTCAAAACCGCTCTAAAACAGGTGGACTGACACTGAAATACCAGATGAATGGCAGCCAGTTGGGGTATTAACTAGGCTGGTGTTTGCATACACTGTGATACTGGATTTTGATTTGAGCACTGCCATTAAGACTTCAAACTCTGCTGCAGCCCACTAGGCAGAGGTGTAAGTGGAGGCTCAGCTTGATGCCAGACCCTAATATCAACAAAGCAATGGCATCAATGATCAAAAGAGATTTAACCATCAAAGAGGGAAACTGTAACCCATAGCTCACTCTTTTGAGGTTCATATGAATGTGACCTGAGGCTTGGCTGTGACCTTGGCTTGACTGTAGTCAGAAAAAATTCGTGTAAATGGAGCACAAACTAAAGTCAGCAAGACAAGCAAATGGAAAAAACATCAAAGAAAGAAATTGTGGAGTCAGAAACAGTCACTCAAGGACTCAAAAATAACAACAAAAATAGTTATAAAACCTTCAGAGAAAAGCAGAGGGTCAGAAGATGGACACCTGGTTAGATCAAGGATTGGCCCACTCCAAGAGACAATGGTGGGTAGCACCTCCTGCCTCACTGACAACTGCTTGGCCTGCAGAGGCTCATCACATTGGGCTGGTGAGCTGTTGTTGTTTAACCCCAGCTAGCAACTAAACACCACACAGCCACTCGCTCACTCCCCCCACTACGGTAGGATGGGGGAGAGAATTGGGAGGGCACAAGTAGGAAAACTCGTGGGTTGAGATAAAACCAGTTTAATAATGGAAATAAAATGAAGTAGAACAGTAATAACAACAATGATAACAACAACAATAATAGAATATACAAAGCAGGTGATGCACAATGCAACTGCTCACTCACTGCCAACTGATGCCCAGCCCGTCCGGAGCCATGACAGCCCTCCTTTCCCAGTCCACACCTCCTAATTATATACTGAGCATGATGTCACATGGTATGGAATACCCCATTGGCAAGCTGGGTCAGCCGCTCCAGCTATGCTCCCCCCACCCCAGCTTCCCCTGCACTTGGCAGAGCATGGGAAGCCAAAAAGTCCCCAGTGCAAGCACCACCCAGCAACAACCGATTCATCAATGGGCCATCAATGCTCCTCTCATACCAAACCCAAAACATAGCACCTCCCACAGCTACTGGGAAGAAAGTTAACTCTGTCCCATCCGGAGCCAGGACAGTATCCACCCATTGTTCTATACCATCTACGTCATGCCCAGGTCTCGTCTCACGTTTTCCAATACATTCCAATTAGTCATCACCACTTTTCCTGCCTTTTGATATATATATACACACAGATATCATTCCCTTAGTCCATGGGCCATCCCTCTAAAATGTCCATTGAGTTCATTTAGTCCCTGACTTTGGGCTTCATCTGTCATAACAGTCTTTCAAGGCAGAAGAAATGGTGTGTGGTGTTGGATTGTTGCATCCTGAAGCCAGTTCCGGTTCCATCATTGCTGCGCTTGTCCAGTTCTATCATCATTGCACTTTGCTCAGTTTCATCAGAGTTCCTTCTTACTTAATCTGGGTGATTCTTCCGCAATACCGTTGATATAACATATAGCAACCATTGAAGTGATGACATACAGTGTTATATAGCAATTAATATTATACAATTCAGTTCTTTGGCTACTTTCACCCAAAATTAAATCCCCTTGAGGTACACACCGGACTTCCCCATCCTTTCACATCATCCACCAAGTGCACCCAGGTCCCTGAGCAAAAGCAATCCCACGGATGGGTTTTTCCTTGCCAGAGACAGGAGTAATCCAGACCATTTTCCCCAGCATATTTCTCATATGCACGACAGGGATTTTATCCCCCTCCACAGTACATAAGGGTTTGGATAGGGCAGGGCCAGCTCCAGTGACAGATCCCCTAGTGTTGACTAACCAGGTGGCCTTTGCTAAATGTGTATCCCAATGCTTGAATGTCCCACCACCCATTGCTCTCAGCGTAGTCTTTAGCAGTCTGTTGTATCGTTCAATTTTCCCGGAGGCTGGTGCATGGTAGGGGATGTGATAGACCCACTCAATGCCATGCTCTTTGGCCCACGTTTTGGAAATGAGTCCCGTTGTCTGCCTCAATTCTTTCTGGGGTGCCGTATCGCCATAGGACTTGCTTTTCAAGGCCCAGGACAGTGTTCCGGATGGTGGCATGGGGCACAGGATATGTTTCCAGCCACCCGGCGATGGCTTCCACCATGGTGAGCACATAGCGCTTGCCTTGGCGGGTTTGTGAGAGTGTGATATAATCAATCTGCCAAGCCTCCCCATATTTATATTTCAACCATCGTCCTCCATACCAAAGAGGCTTTACTCGCTTGGCTTGCTTCATTGCAGCGCACGTTTCACATTCATGGGTAACCTGTGCAATAGTGTCCTTGGTCAAGTCCACCCCTCGATCACAAGCCCATCTGTATGTTGCATCTCTTCCTTAATGGGCTGAGGTGTCATGGGCCCACCGAGCTATAAATAATTCACCCTTATGTTGCCAGTCCAGATCTACCTGAGCCACTTCAATCTTAGCAGCCTGGTCCACCTGCTGATTGTTTTGGTGTTCTTCAGTGGCCCGACTCTTGGGCACGTGAGCATCTACGTGACGTACTTTTACAGCCAGGTTCTCTACCCGGGCAGCGATATCTTGCCACAGTGCGGCAGCCCAGATGGGTTTACCTCTGCGCTGCCAGTTGTTCTGCTTCCACTGCTGCAACCACCCCCACAGGGCATTTGCCACCATCCATGAGTCAGTATAGAGATAAAGTAGTGGCCATTTTTCTCATTCAGCAATATCCAAAGCCAGCTGGATGGCTTTCACCTCTGCAAACTGACTCGATTCACCTTCTCCTTCAGCAGTTTCTGCAACTTGGCGTATAGGACTCCATACCGCAGCCTTCCATCTCCGATGCTTTCCTGCAAGGTGACAGGGCATCCTCCATCAGTGAACAGGGCATATTGCTTCTCATTTTCTGGCAGTTTGTTATACAGTGGGGCCTCTTCAGCACACATCACCTCTTCCTCTGGGGATATTCCGAAATCTTTGCCTTCTGGCCAGTTCGTGATCACCTCCAAGATTCCTGGGCGACTGGGGTTTCCTATTCGGGCCCGTTGTGTGATCAGTGCGACCCACTTACTCCACGTAGCATCGGTTGCATGATGTGTAGAGGGGACCCTCCCTTTGAACATCCAGCCCAGCACCGGCAGTCGGGGTGCCAGGAGGAGCTGTGCTTCAGTACCAACCACTTCTGAAGCAGCTTGAACCCCTTCATATGCTGCCAATATCTCCTTCTCAGTCGGAGTGTAGCGGGCCTCGGATCCTCTGTATCCCCGACTCCAGAACCCCAGGGGTTGACCTTGAGTCTCCCCTGGTGTTTTCTGCCAGAGGCTCCAGGTAGGGCCATTCTCCCCGGCTGAGGTCTAGAGCACATTCTTCACATCTTGTCCTGCCCGGACTGGCCCAAGGGCTACTGCCTGAACTATCTCCTGTTTAATTTGTTCAAAGGCTTGTTGTTGCTCAGGGCCCCATCTGAAGTCGTTCTTCTTCCTGGTCATTTGATAGAGAGGGCTTACAATCAGGCTGTAATCTGGAATATGCATTCTCCAAAAACCCACAACGCTTAAGAAAGCTTGTGTTTCCTTTTTGCTAGTTGGTGGAGACATGGCTATTATTTTATTCATCACATCCATTGGGATCTGACAACGTCCGTCTTGCCATTTTATTCCTAAAAACTGGATCCCCTGTGCGGGTCCCTTGACCTTACTTTGTCTTATGGCAAAGCCGGCCTTCAGAAGGATTTGGACTATTCTCTCCCCTTTCTCAAAAACAACTTCTGCTCTGCTGCCCCATACAATGATGTCATCAATGTATCGCAGGTGTTCGGGAGCCTCACCCTGTTCCAGTGCGGTGTGGATCAGTCCATGGCAAATGGTAGGGCTGTTTTTCCACCCCTGGGGCAGTCGGTTCCAGGTGTACTGGACGCCCCTCCAAGTGAAAGCAAACTGTGGCCTGCACTCTACCACCAAAGGGATTGAGAAGAACGCATTAGCGATATCAATTGTGGCGTACCACTTGGCTGCCTTTGACTCCAGTTCGTATTGAAGTTCTAGCATGTCCGGCACGGCAGCACTCAGTGGCGGCGTGACTTCGTTCAGGCCACGGTAGTCTACTGTTAGTCTCTACTCTCCGTTGGACTTTCGCACTGGCCATATGGGACTGTTAAAGGGTGAGCGAGTCTTGCTGATCACTCCTTGGCTCTCCAGTCGACGAATCAGCTCATGGATGGGGATCAGGGAGTCTCGGTTGGTGCGATATTGCCACTGGTGCACTGTTGTGGTAGTGATCAGCACCTGTTGTTCTCCAACCCTCAGCAACCCCACAACAGAAGGGTCCTCAAGAGATCAGGCAAGGTGGACAGCTGTTTAATTTCCTCCATCTCCAGGGGCAGCTATACCAAAAGCCCACCGATACCCTTGAAATACCCTCTCCTGAGGTAGTCTATGCCAAGGATGCATGGAGCCTCTCAGCCAGTCACAATGGGGTGCTTCTGCCACTCATTCCCAGTTAGGCTCACTTCAACCTCTAACACAGTTAGCTCTTGGGATCCCCCTGTCACTCCAGAAATACAAATGGGTTCTGCCCCTTTATAGCCTGATGGCATCAGGGTACACTGTGCACCGGTGTCTACGAGAGCCTTATACTCCTGTGGGTCTGATGTGCCAGGCCATCGAATCCACACAGTCCAGTAAACCCAGTTGTCCCTTTCCTCCACCTGGCTGGAGGCAGGGCCCCTCTAGTCCTGGTCATCATGTTCGCTATCCACTTCTTGTAAGTATGAATGAGAAGTCCCTTTATTAAGGACGGAAGTGGAATCAGACCTTCTACTCTGTCTGGGGAACTCACTGGAGACTGGAGCAGCAGTTCTCCTGGAAGAACCCCCTTTTGTGGTTGTTTTTCCTTGCAACACATGTACCCGTGCCTGTAGGACTGAGGTAGATTTTCCATCCCACTTCCTCATGTCCTCTCCGTGGTCATGCAGGTAAAACCACAGGGTGCCCTGGGGCGTGTACCCACGATATCTTCTCTCTTGAGCAGAGGGACGCTTACTCCTAATGGCTGAGATACTGGCCCATGCAGGTGGGGAGCAGGACAAATCCTCTTTGAGTTGCTGGACCTCCTGAGACAGTTTCTCCACAGCAGAGACACAGGCCCGTAGGGAGGAAGTACTTTCTTCGTACTGCCAGAGTTGGCCAGCCAATTCATCCACTGTTTGTTCCTCTCCGTATCTCCAGGTCATTACTGCCAATGAGTTTGCATGTGACGCTGGTGCGCTCCGTACAAACTTCCGCCACATGGGTCGGGTGCATTTGACCTCATCTGGGTCTTTGGGTAACTGCTCGTTGTTCAGGTCATCACAAATCACTTCCAGCACAGCTAATTCCCTCAGGTACTGGGTACCTCTCTCCATGGTGGTCCACTTGCCCGGGTGGCATATAACATCTTCCTTGAAGGGATACCTTACCTTCACACCTGACAGGAGTCGCCTCCAGAGACTGAGGACTTGTGCCCCTTGTCCAATTGCTTTGTCAATGCCCCCTTCCCTAGAAAGGGATCCCAGCTGCTTGGCTTCCCTACCCTCTAATTCCAGGCTACTGGCCCCGTTATCCCAGCATCGGAGCAGCCAGGTGACAATGTGCTTGCCTGGACACAACTGAAATCTTTTCGCATATCTCGCAGCTCACCCGGAGATAGGGATCGGGTGGTTACCATCTCATTTACGGGTTCTGCCTCCTCCTCCTCCTGTTCTCGCCCTGGTTCATTTTCACCCCTTACTAAACGAGCTGATTTTCTTATGTATTTTCTTTTTTGTATGGGGGCAACTGATACTGGCACGCGTTGGTCCCCTGTTGCAGGGGACGGAGTAGCTGCCGTGCTGCCATGGGGGGTGGGGTAGCCACAATGCCTGCCATTGGAGTTGGGGTAGTCACCATGCCTGCCATGGAGATTGGGGTAGTCGCAGTGCCTGCTGTGGAGGGTGGTGTAGTCACAGGGCCTGTTGTTTTGTCATCAAATGCAGAGACCTTCTCTTACCCTTGAGGGTTCTGAGTGGTGTTAAACAGGGCTCGGTAGGCATGGGCCAGACCCCAGCACATTGTAGTGATTTGTGTCTCCCTAGAATTGCCAGGGTGACAGCATAATAAAATTCTACTAATTTTTCAGGATTCTGCACTTGTTCAGGCGTGAAGTTCCAAAACACCGGGGGTGCCCACTGTCCTAGGCATTTGCCCATGCTATCCCATTCACGCTGCCACTCATAACTATCCAGCTTTGGGGCAGATCTCTGGATGACATTCTTAAATTGCTTACTAACCTTGGACAAAACTGAAACAATATTCCCAAGGAATACCAATAGATATATCTTAACTACCCAGGGATGTTCAAGGTACTGACAAGTTATTTTAACAAAGGAGAAGACATCCTTGAGGAAGGTAGTGAAGGTGCCATTCTCTACTTCCTCCATAAAAAACCTCTCAGAGGAAGAGGTATAATTGCTAATTGTCTCCATGAGGTGGTACCTGAAGTACAGTAACGGCTTTGGTATAAAACCCAAATACCAAATAACCCCCAAAGCCAGTGTTTTAATAACAAATCTCCCAGGTAAAACATCATTAATCACTGCAGAGCACAGCAGACTACAAAACCCAACTCCAATCTTTAACAGGTACTGTAAAAACAAGAGCATGGTGCAGATCAGATAAACTAGTATGGAGAACAGATGAATCAATATTGTGACCAGCGACTGTTAACAGATATAAATTCCTTAATACGGTCTAGTTAATCTTTGTTATCTCAACCCTTCATGCCCCACGTTGGGTGCTAAAAAAAGACTGTCATGGTTTAACCCCAGTCAGCAACTAAACTCCACGCAGCCGCTCGATCACCGCCCCCCCCCCCGCTGGTGGGATGGGGGAGAGAATCGGGAGGGCACAAGTAGGAAAACTCTCGGGTTGAGATAAAAACAGTTTAATGATTGAAATAAAACGAAGTAGAACAGTAATAATAACAATGAGAACATCAACAATAACAGAATATATAAAGCAGACGATGCTCAATGCAACTGCTCACTGGCCGCCGACCGCGTGTCACGAACGGGGGGGCAAGCCCCCTCCCCCTAGTTTTTCTACTGAGCATGATGTCACACGCTATAGAATACCGCATTGGCCAGCTGGGTCCACCACCCCAGATGTGCTCCCCCTCCCCGGTGCAAGCATCACCCAGCAACAGCCAAAGCATCGATGGGCCATCAACGCTCCTCTCACATCAAACCCAAAACACAGCACACCCTCCAAGCTACTGGGAAGAAAGTTAACTGTGTCCCAGCTGGAACCAGGACAGGAGCCACACTTTGCGTTTAGTTAGATTAGTAGCCTTAAGCTTTGTAAATTCATTGGTTTGAAATTATTTTGTGCATGGTCTAAAGAGTAGATCCAACAAGAAAGCTATGAAGCCTCATTAAAAAATTACACTCGCCTACCACGTAATGTAAATGTACAAGGGAAAGTTGATGTTAGCACCATAAAAAGCATGTTATTTACTTCCTTGAGCATGTAAATTTACTTTCATGAGATTACATACCTGCCTTCCTTTGCCACATATTAAAGATTTTTTAACCAATGCAGTATCCAGACTTATGCTTTTATTACTCTTGACTGAATAAAACACATCGATCATTTTAAATCATCCAAAAAGTGTGGTGCGTTGTTTTGAAACTGAAGGACAGCAACGGGAAAAATTTTGCGCAGACACGCACAGTAAGACTGGAAATCTTAGTTTTGACACAGAGGGAGCAATTTCAAACAGCCAGCATCCCAGGAAGAAACTCTTAGCACTTACCATGCTCGTTCCTCATCCTAAAGCTATACCTGGACGACTGCATAAGAAAACTGGAAGGCCTTATACAATTTCCAGAGTTGCTTCCTCTCAGTTAATCCGGCCCCCTCCCCACATCACACTGCTGGAGCAAGCGGCGCTCTGCTTCTAAACAAGCCCCCGCGACTCCTCGCTGTGAAGGAGGGAGATGCCCGAGTATGAGCTTGTCCCCCGCACACCCTTGGGAACCCCCTGCCCTTCCCCTCGGGGCTGCGCGACCCTCCGCGCCGCCGCCCCGGCTTGGGCAAACCCTGCGCCCCGGGAGCGGCAGCAGCGGCAGCAGCGGCAGGGAGCCGGCGGCGGCGGCTGCGGGGAGCCCCGGCGGGTCCGCGTTCCCCCGCGCCCCCGCGCCGCAGACACTCACGGGCGCCGGGGCTGCGGCGGGGCGCCGGGGGCTCGGCCGGATCGCCCGCCTCCTACACCGCCTCCTAGTCCTCCTCCTCCTCCTCCCCGCGGGGCTTCAGCACGGCGGACAGCGGCGGCGGCGGCGGCGGCCGGCGGGGAGCGGCGGGAGGGCTCGGCGCCCACCCTCACCAGAGCGCGCCGCGGCCGGCCCAGGGCCGAGGTGACCGGGCCCGGGGCCGAGGTGACGGGGCCCGGGGCCGAGGTGGCGGGGCCCGGGGCCGCCCCGCGCCGCCGGCTGCGCCCCGCTGCGCCCCGCCTCTGGCGGGCAGCGGCCCCCCTTCATGGACGGAGCGCCGCTCCCCTGGCCCCACCTCCCCTCCCGGAAGAAAAGCCCCGCTCCTGGCGCGGGACGTTGCTCCTCCCCAAGAAAAAGTTTGGGTCCGGGGAGGGTTTTAGTCTCGCCGACTTTGCCCGCGGGGGCTGCTGCTGCAGCCGCCCCGCTTCCCTCCCGCGAGCGGCTCCGCTCCCGCCGCGCAGCCAGGCGGGGAGCTCCGCGCCGGCCCGCGGGGAGAGGCAGGAGTGGAAGAACGAACGCCGAGCCCCTCCAGGCCTGCGCGCACTCCTCCCGCCTCCCCGGGAGAGGGTCCGCTCCGGGGAGACGCCCCGGCCGCCGCCTTGCTGCGCCCCGTCCCCGCACGGGTGCTGGCCGCAGTGTGTGAAGGCGAGGTGGCATCGGGGAGCTCACGGCACCCGGGCAGCGGCCGCGCCTCGGGTGGTTTGAAAAGAGACATTCACGTTGCTCTTCAGCCTCTTCACAAGGGAGCGGGAGTAAATTTAGCGCTTTTTACCGCTTCTTAATGTCGTCTTTTGTCATTCAGTATTATCTTCTGGGACCGATAAAAGGATTACCTTGTCACAGACAGAGGGAAAGGGAAGCACGGTTGTAGACAGCGGACTCAGCACTGTGCACCCTGCTCTAGCTGACCCTGCCTTCAGCGGGACGGGGGTTGGGCTAGATGATCTCCAGAGGCGCTTTCCAACCTCAACTGTTCTGCGATATTAACCGTTACAGCATCACTGAGCATACTATATTGATAGCATATAACTGCAGCGTTTACTATAGATATAGTCACCAACTATAACTATAATAGCATCACTAGCACAGGTCTTGTACAATCCGGATGCAGTTCTCAGCTGCTGGAGATTTCCAAAGCTCACTTTAATTTCTTATCTATAAAACAGATATCATAAAACCTCACCAGGGCACTGCAAGTTGTAAAGGCACTTCAGTACCCTCATAATATGGGATGTGATACATATTTCCTGAAATGTTTAAAATGACAGTACAATACAGATACACTTTCCTGAGCATATTCTTCACATAACCCTTCAGCGATACCAATTAGCAACACAAAAGTAACAATCAGCTGCATCTCTATCAAGAAGAGAAGCCAAATAACTGCAGCCTGTTACCCCACTTACCTTTCTCCTCCAGAAAGAATCCACCCCTTTCCCAAGCAGTTCTGTTCCTCAGAGGTGACTGCCGCAGGCTGCTTCACTCCCTCTTGTTATGCTTTTACAGTGAGATCCCAAAGCAACACAACGGTGACGTAATAAACCGTGAATGGGAGTTTCCTTTGCTGAGGCAGTCTTCCTTTTCTGGATGAAAACAGTGCCACTAATGCATCGGAAAGCAAGAAAGCAATGGCACACATAGCCTGTTCATTCTAACCCTCTACAATTGTTTAATTCTTTTTTTGTCTCCGTGTCTCTACCTGTATTTTCTTCTTGATTCTCCTTGCAGGGGAGGCTGTTTCAGCACAAAGTAACATGTCAGGTTGAAAATGCCTTGCTTTCTGGGGATATCACTTGATCAGGAAGGACTTTCCATAAGTATGAGAGGAAGGGACTGGAAAAAAAAAGTACTAGCCTTTCTTACAGAACAACCCTGTCTCCCCATTTTACTCAGTTTTGGTGTGTGCTAAGGAAAAATTTTATTTAAATATTCATTTTAAAAAAGATAATACTTTGAATTGAAGGAGTAAAAGTATTAATGATGTACAGCATTGTAGAATTATGAAATACAGGCACAAAATTTTAAGAAATGCAAGAAAACTTGCCAGCCCAACATGAAGCCAAATTGCACACAGGCATTGTAATTCTATCTTTAACCATGTGATCCTATGCATGTTGGTTTTTTTCCTCATAGCATCACCAGCAAGCTGCAAGTACAGGATTTCCATACAGTCCCTTCAGACAGCTACAGATACCTACTACACAGGCCCTGCACGCACAGCCTAAAGAATAACATACAATTTGTTCCTGGGTTGGGCCATGTCAAATTTTAAGGGGGTACATGACAAATACTCGGTTTTGATGAACCACCAGCTAAAAGCTGCCTTACAGTCACGATGCCAATGTAATGACAGGAGCAGCTATCACAGAGTTAAGGACTGAGAGTCAATTATTTTCCTGAAATGCAAAGTGGATGAAATTGGGGTCTGTCACAACACAAGACCCGAGTTCTCCTTTCGGCTCTGCCTGAAATGATCTTCTGTTGCTGTATTTCAGCCTAAAGGAAAATAAGGCTTATAGGATCACTGACTTCCTCATAATTTTTTAACTCCTTATCAGATTTGCCTGAATCTAAATGGGTAAAGTGCTCAAAGATGCAAAGCTAATGCAAGTTTCGTGAAAAGATTTGTAGAAATAAGTGACAAAACCTCCTCTCCACTGTGGGAAAGACTGCAGCATTAGCTTATTTCTTATCGGGCATCAGCCTCTAAATACAACTTGCAGGAAATGAGGCTTCATGAGTTCATGGAACAGTTAGCATAGGGATATGCCTCCCTGTAGTCAGCTGTCAGGGTTGTGCCCTGGCTGTGAGCACAAACATTTGCCAGCAGAGGAGGAGAGGTGCGAGCCACAAACGGATGCTCTTTCTCTCAGCCAGATGACAAGCTTTCTGTCAGGAGCTACGGCATTTCATCCATGGTGGAGGCAGACAGAGCAGGATCAGCAGATACATGCCACCAAAGTCTGCCCCTGGTACAAAGACAGGAAGAGTAGCATTGCTCAGCAACCAAAGAACAAGTGTGGGGGAGGAAGACTAGTGGAGGAAAGAAGAAAGTGCACTCGTGTTCTGCTCCACCAGCAGCCCAACCATTTTAAATATAGTTATCTGGAGAAGTACTAAAACATATACAGTATATGTAGTACAGTGGCTGCATCTGACTAAACTGGCTTTCAAGCAGCAAAGCCAGGTCTACAGCACAGGGTGGATAGGGCCTTTGCATTCTTGCTCCATCTGCTGCTTTTCTCTTTCTCCCCTAAAAAGCAGAAACCACACCTTCCACCCTTAGGCTAATCTTTCCCCCACACACTCCATTACCAGCCTTGAGGCTCAGCAGCAAACCTACAACTATGCTATTCAACAGAAACAAATCCTCTCCACCGCACCATTTCCCACACAATGAAGTTACGCAATGAACTATTCTAAGTTTTTCAGCAAATGGAATCTGTTTACGTGGATTAACTTTTAATTTCATTTACACTGAAAACTATTTAAATCATGATTTCTAGCCTTTGGCCAGCATTTTAGAGGATTCCTTTGTCAGGTCTGAATGATTTGGAAGACAACAAATATTTTTACTCTCACAGAACAAGCAGTTTAAATATATTTATTTAAAACAATTACTGCTGTTGAAGTGTTTCTTTTTTTTTAAGAAATACCTGATTTTTAGCTAGCTGTGGGCCTTCCCTCATCTACTGTAAAACAAGTTTCAGAGTCAAAAATTAATTCCATCTCCAAAGTTGGAATTTATTAAAAATGGTAAAAGCCAGTTGAGCTCAATAATTTTTCAGGACTGAGTAGTTTAAGCAGTCCTTTTCCAGGAGCACACAGGCCACACTCCAAGACCTGTTCCCCTCTCTAGACAACCATTCCTCATTTCCCTCACAAGATACCCAAGGTGTATCTTGTGTCCAGATACCTTCACTGTGATGCCATGAGAAGGCAGTAGGACTCCCTTATTACTTTCTCAGCAAGAGTAACATTTAGACATATAAAATAAGCTGAGGCCGTTCTGGGGTATTTAAAAAAAAATGAAATCTTTAGCCACTTACACAAACAAGTGGCATTGGATAAATAATAGGATTTTTAAAAAGGCATCTTCTGCTACTTCAGTCTGTCTCTTAGTTTCTAAAACAGGAGGTTGTAAACTATTATTTATGTATTCTGCCTATTTGTTGTCCTGCAACACCTCATCCATATATGTGCTATAACTGCAGTTTCCACAGTTGTATTAAATTCAGAAGCAATGGTGATCTCAAATGTTAAGAATGAACCGTCATTTCCTCTAACACAAATAGCTGAGCTGTTATCTAGATGCATATTGTACTCATGAGATCAGAGACTCATAATCCCTAAGAACACAGCTGCATAGGTTAAATAATAAATCTTTGCTAATAAAGTAAACTGTCTATATTGCAGCTCTCAAATCTCAGATATTCCTTTATATATTGAGCTACATGAGCCTCAAATAAGATGAAACAACTCTGTGTTCTGTGCATGTAGTTTTAGACAGAGAACACATAAACCAATACACACAGAGTAGATAGATAATTAAAAGGCTTGGAAGATTTTGGAGAACTGACAGAAGAGGAATAAATAACCAAAGAGGAGCAAAGATATATACTGTAAAGACAGTTTTGTCATTGGATGTTTTCCTACTGGTTTCTTATGGATGTTTGTATTATAAAATTAAGCTTTTGTACTTTTGTCTTCCTGAGCTTCCCATTCTTTGTGAACCGTGAAATATCAGAGTCACAACTTCCACTACTTCCCTATTCTGTTGCCCCTTATCTATTGTTACGTACATTCCTTAAGTTATATTTAATTCTACCAAATAAATCTGAGCTTGTGAAAAACTGAAATATCATCCTAATCTTACGCTATGATATTCAAAGAAGATGCCATAATGTAACATTCTCATTAAACAGCACTGGTAGTATTAGTGGATGTGTTTCCTTTGAAGAAAAGAAGTATTTCAAGGTGATGGTTCTCTTCTGCAAGTTCAGAATTTCAGCACTAATTTCTCCAAATACTTACAGTATCCAGCATTGAGTCATTTGAAATTCTGTATACACAAGCTAGAACAATTCTAATAACTACCAAAGTATGTGAATATTAGCTATACATATACATCAAATGTGTACCCAGTGTGAATAGACCACAGAAATTCAGCTACTTCTTTACACTTGTACAGCCATGATGTACTTTTGTTTCATCCCTAATCATTACCATAATAAATAACAATCACACAAAGTTCGATTTAGCAATTGCTTGGTGCAAACCTCTTTCATGGCATACTGGAGTGCAGTCTAAATAACAGTTCCCCTGCCTTAAAACCCACTAACATTTCCATTTCAAGATTGCCTTGTTACTTGATTTTTGATATAAGCTTGGTGGGGAATGGGTGGGGAAAGCAACAATGCAAGAGAGGTTTAATTAAACAGATCCATCCACTTTGTCACTTGGGACTATTGCCACAGTGAAATGCTTTTTATAGGCAGCAGCCTAAGAAACACATGCCAATTATTTGTACTAAAGTGGATATGCTGTGCCTGAGTGCTCATGACACCATCCCATCTTCTGGGAGGCTCCAGCATGTCAGAAAAGTAAAGAGAAAGATGGAGAAAAGAAACATCATAAAAATCAGTAGCAAGTGGAGTGTCATCTCTTGTTTGTTAAGCGGGAACACAGATTAAGTTAGAACAGCTCTTCCCTAAGAGCTTCACATTCACAGCTCTGACCAAGGTTCCAGAACCAGACGGATTTACCCTTGATCCCACTCTAAGTGCAGAGGACAACCGGAGTTTATCAGAGAACAATAGCTTACTTTCAGCTAAATGTTTAATGTGAGATAGAAAACATTATTATGGGTAGCTGAGAAATCATTCTTGTAAAATTACTCTTTCACATAATTTTGGTTGGTAGAGAAAACTCACTGAACTTGTTTGCTTTTCTTTAGGTTAGCATAGGTCCTACAGCTTGCATAAGGCAGAGAAGTTTATAGTATATATAGCTATTCTCCCTAGGAGTAATCCCCTTTTAATCTCAAAGGGAAGCAACTTTTCTCCAAGGTATAGTTAAACCTTTGCAAGAGGAAACCATTAGCTTTAAATTTCGTGTAAATTTCAACTATTTATAAGTCTTAACAGTATTGATGACTTCAGCAGGAAATAGTGAAGGATTTCACTTTTAAAGCTGCCCTGCTGTTTGTGTAAGCTGCTAATTTAACCTTGGAGCAAAAAGTACATGCTTTTTCAGTACACACCTTAGAAAATGCCTGTTGACTTCATGTGACAAATACCTTCCCTCTTTATCCAATCTGAAACTTCAAGAATAAGCACAGTGAATTTTTATGTGAAAACTTGACTTCAGTTTAATATCAGTTCCTTTGTACGCAATAATAGATTCTTCCTTGCTTACGTGTTTTGTTTAGCTAAGTCTTGCTGAAAGTTCACATCTTCGCTTGTGATAGAAACAGGTGATTTGGCAGTATCGTGGATTTCTGTTACAGGTACTTCCTGGCAAAATTCTCCTGCCATGGTTTTGGTGTAAATTATAATGCCATGCTAGATGTCATTTTGTTCTTGTGTTGTTATGAAACATTCATGTCAACTTAATAAACATACTGCATTATGGCATACACAGCTTAGCATTCACAATAACTTTGAAACTGAACATAGGATAAAAAAATTACTTACAATACAGTAAAAACAGTTGGTTACAGCTAAGCTTGCACCTGTAAGGTACTGTACATTCTGGTTTCAGTGCAACGAAGTGTAGAAGCTGTAGTTCAATTTTCATTATTATTAGATCTGTGCACTACTGGATCACTTAGAAGTTAAAATCTCCTCTTTATGAGGTGTAAGCAAATTTCTTTTGATTGAGCCAGAACTTACAATCTGATATTTATGACAGTTATGCTTTATGGGGGAGGAAACAGTACACGATCCATCACAGAATCTGCTAGGACAAATTGCTCATTTGAAATTTATTCATAAAACAAATTAGAAGAGCAACTTCACATAGTTTCACTGCTTTGCATCATGTAGCTACAGCATTTCTAAACTAGTGTTGAGTGTACTAAAACTAGATGTGCTGTTTCACAAAAACATGGTCCCACTTGAATTCAGTAGGGTTTCTTCTGCTCTTAAACATCAATCAGGCACTTAAAAGCTTCACTAGATTTGTAAATTCAAACCTCTGACAATTTACTTAGTCCTATCATTTCTGATATCCAGGATACATGAAAATAAAACTTTCACCTCAATAGTTGTCATTGAGAAAGATATGAGTTAATCTAGACCACACTGATGGAATAATATCATGTTAGCCAAGTAGCCTTTATGAAGAGAGGTTGAAATTAACTTCTCAGGATCTTTTAAGCTTCTAAGTGTGAAATAATTACTATTAGTGTAGCTTACAGATGTGAAAGAGAAATATTTTGGTATCATAATGAAAATAGTCCTTTCCTCTATGAAGTGGAACACAATCTATATATTGCATCGACACTTCAAAACACATTCTGACTCTCCTCTTTTCTCATCCACATTTCCTTTTAGATATTTCAAGAAATTCTTTCATTGTCTATCCCACAAAATGAGAAATAGATTATTATGGAAGAGCTCCTAACATAAAAACTTAATGCATTAGACTAACCATGATACAAAAATTATTTGAGATACATTTGTGTTTGAGGTTCTGACAAATTATCTAGTTGTTTACAATTGCTAGGATTTCCCTCAGTAATAAAACACTGGCCATGTGCATGAACACAAGAAACTATTCATGGGGCATATTCATCCTTTATGCAGTTAAATGAAGTTTATAAATCACAAAGATTTGGCCGTTATGCAGTATGTTTAAATTACATGTGATAGTAACCAAAAACACGAGACTATGTCTCTCATACTTTGCTCTATTTCAGAACAATCAGCTTGCAAAGCAGATCAGTTTTCCATAACACAGATAACTAGGGCTCACACAATCAGACTTTTCATTTAGAAGGCCACAAAAAGAGTCACAGAGACCAAGTATCTTTTGCTTAAACATGCTGCTTACAGACAGCTATTTTACCTCACTACAAAGTGCTATGAAAATTATTTTTTCTCTAAAACTATAGTCCATTCATTATTCTAAAATTTTTTTCTGAAAACAATCTTATAGCTTAATTCTTAAAGTAATTTTTTCAAGTTTTGATTTTTTCTAATGAGTATCAACACAGGAAAGTTCTAAATTGTTTAAGCAAAGTATTTGCTACAGTTGCACTTGATCAACATCCCATTGTTTTTTCCAACAAGTGAACAAGTGCAACCAACTTTCTTTCAGGAGCCATACAGAAGGAGAAAGTACCGATTCTGCTCTGTATGCTAACAAGTAGGTGAAGGAGCTGCTTCATATTTGAAAACTATATAGGCTCTGCTGTGCTAATGGGGAAGAAATGGGGAAGAAAAACAGCCCTTATTGTTTCAAGATTTAGGTCCACATTTTCTCATTTGCAAAGCAGATCCATTGCTTTGAGAGACTGACTACAATGACCTGGAACAAGCATTATTTTAGCATAGCATCTGTTTGTTAGCAGATAAACAGTCACTATGTCTTGATTAATAATCCTACATGATTTCATCAACACATTTCTGTCTCAAGGGGCCCAGTTCTATTTTATTTTCCAGTAACACATTCCTATCTAATTCCTGTCTCTGACTTAGAGATGAGCAGCATACAATTTCTTCAATGTCTACTTATCACACAACAAAGTCAACAAATCTCTTTTCCATAGTTACAAGCAGTTTTCGAAGATATGACCGTTCGCTACAGTCATCAAGTGACCCCAAACAAGGACGAAAATACAAAACAATCATTAAACATGGAGGAAGACCTTTGGTATTAGGGAACCCCGGCCCCCTCCCTTTGTTCTCCCACCTAAACATCAATATATATATATATATATATACCTTACCGTCATCAGAGCCCAGCTTCGAAATAGCCACCCACCACATGGGGCTCCAATGTAGAAGTAGCTAGGACCAAAGGCTGATGCTGGCCCTCACCTTCCCTTGGCAGCCCCTTCTCAGCCCAACCAACACTGGCCCCCTCCCTTTGTTCGCCCACCTAAACATCAACCTAAGTCTTGCCATCATCAGAGCCCAGCTCTGAAAGGGTCAGCCACCAGATGGTGCACCAACACAGAAGGAACCAGGATTGAAAGATGTTGGTTGCAAAGGCCTTCCGAGACATGCCCTTCTCTGCCTAGCCAACGCCGGTCCCATCCCTTTATTCTCCCACCTAAACATCAACCTATACCTTGCCATCATCAGAGCCCAGCTCCAAAAAGGCTACTCACCACATGGTACTCCAATGCAGAAAGAGCCAGGACCGAAGACTGATGCTGGCCCTCACCTTCCCTTGGGAGACCCTTCTCAGCCCCACCAACACCGGCCCCCTCTCTTTCTTCTCCCACCTAAACATCAAGCTATACCTCACCGTCATCAGAGCCTCCCTTCAGAGGACCCTCTGGGCAACCCTTCAGGGGACTCTCTATAGGACTGTCCTTTGAAGTCTCCATAGGAGTCTCCAGAGAAGGGTCCCCAGGACTCTCTGGCAGACAGATGGGGAGGACCACCGCCACCCTGCCCTGCTTCCTCTTCAGGTCCATCAAGAGGACATCGCCACTCCCCTGCAGGAGGGATCAGCGTCCCCCAGCATCGCTGCTGCCACTCGGCCCTTGGGGCAGTCGTCATCTGCCCTGTACTCCGAGAAGTTGTGGAGCTGGTTGAGGAAGGCGGTGCTGTCGGGGACGTCAGGGACATCGGGGACACTGTCCTCGCTGTCCACCAGCCCCACCAGCACCACTCGCTCCTTGGGGCAGCTGCCCTTCATCACATACTCAGAGAGGTCAGGTGGACAAAAGAGGTCAAGGTGGGGCTGCATGCCAGCAGTTACCAGTGGCGGCACGGCCAGGGTGGTGAAGCTCACGCTGGGCACCTCCGACGCCATCAGGAGCCAGAGACGAAAGCGAAGAGGGGTGAGATACTGGCGGGCAGAGCTGGTTAGGGGGGTTGCCCGGAGGGCAGGAGCACCAGGAGGAGCGGGAGCCTGCTGCTGTACCTGCCATGGCAGTTGGTCAGTGTGGGGTTTGTTTGGGGCAAACAGCATTTTGGGGGGTCCATCCCCATGGCGATCATTTCACCACCAACTGCTGCAGCCAGCCTTGCGATGGTTTGATTTTTCATACCACAACAACTTCCCATCTCAATGATTTCCCATCCTGCTGATGATTTCCTCTCCTCAATGCTGATTTCCCATCCTGATGATGGTTTCCCATCCCAACGATGATTTCTCAGCCCCATGATGGTTTCTTATCCCAACGGTTTCCCATCCCCACAATTTCCCATCTCAAGCATGATTTCTGGGGGGAGGTGAATTTCCTGTCCAAGGGGAAGGGATGGGGCCATCACTGGTGGCCCCGTGATGCCGATGTGTGTGTGCTGCCCCATCCCACCCCAGTGGTGGGGATGGGGGGGGTTGGGGCATTTTTGGGTTGTTTTTGTCCTCCCCCTCTCTGCCCCAGGGGAGGGAAATGCTGCTCCCAACTGTGGCGGAACCGATGCCAATACTGGAACCGTGCAGCCATGATGGGGAGTTGTCATGAAAATTCGGCAACCGGCCCGCGCCAACCGAGGAGAGAGGCTGGGATGCAAATTACAACATTACAAGAGGAATTCTTGCATTCATGCGCATGAGCTCTCCCGTTCAAACTGGGGTACCCCGAATGTGGTTTTACACGTGGTTCTTACACCTTTCAGGTGTTCAGGTCCAATGTGATTTGACCAATTGCTACTTAACACACACACACGCTGCTGTTTTGCAAAGCAACTCTAATTCTGTGGCGGCGTCATCCATCTGCTTCTTTCTTGATCCAGATGTCCCTGGAGTTGGTCTTGCTGCAGTTCCTTATCCCTGGTGCCAGATAAGGGGAGGGTTTCACAGAGGTGTCGGAGGGGCTGGGATACTGGCATGATCGGGGTAGTGCACCCTTTCTTCTTCAGCGTGGGGGCTGTCCTTCTCCTTGCAATGAGCTGGGGTCCTTTAGTCATGCTGACTGAACCATGACTGTGCAGTATACAATGTCAACTAGACATATCTCTATCTATCTATCTACCTATCTGTCTATCTTAAGAGACTTGATCCAATTTCATACTCTCAAGACAAATTGGTGCAATAGTTAGGGAATGAGATAAGAGAGCCCTGGGGTGTCCCTCTGTGGGGGTCCCCGGGAGGTACTTGTGGGGGTTGCTCATAGTGGGGTGGGGGATGCGGGTACTGGGGGCGATGGTAGCAGCGTGGGGTGGGGATGCTGTTCCTGGGGACGCTGGTACCAGGTGGAGGTGTGGGGGTGGGGCGAGCGAGGGTCCCTGCACCGGGGAGGGGGCAGTGCTCTTTGTTCACCTCCATTTGAGCTGAAGGCCTGTGATATAGCCTTGGCCAGACGAGAACTTCCGTTTTTGGACGTGTTTGTCACGCTGCAATGCTTTGCCCCAGTCTCAAGTCATCGGTCAGTCCTGGAAACCCTCAGCTGAACAGTCCCAAAGCAGTGAGGGCCTGAGCACATTCTGGTTTGGCTCACTGGTGGCCCTTTCTGCTGAGGGGCTGCTCTCTAAGCGTAGCCTGGTTCTTGCAGGCTGATCCCATGCAAGGGCCTTCACCGGTCCCTTCTGGGAAGGGAGGGGAACTTTGCCACTCGGCAGGTGAGTTATGGAAAGAAAGGCAATCTCCTGCAACCAGCACGTCTGCTGAGCTGGGGATGCTGCTGCTGCTGCCGCCCTTCGCCCCAAGCAAGTTGGTCCCCATCGCTCTGCAGCAGGAGAAAGCTGAGCCCTCGGGAGCGCTCGAGGTGCTGCCTGCCGCAGCCCCGTCCTCAGAGCTCGGTGGATGGGTCAAACCGCAGCACAGAGTCACACCGGAGGGTGGAGGTTGGACGGGACCTCTGAAGGTGCGACTGTTCATTCAATTCCTGCTTGGATTTTGGCTAACACACAGTTCATGCTAAGGCCTGACGTCTGCTGGCAGCAGCACCATGAGGTCAGAGCGAGGTCAACACGCAGGCAGGGCACAGAGGCCAGGAAGGGCTAAAGGTCCTTATGCAGCCCCCGTCACCTGCAGCTTGCTGCCCTGTGCAGCCATCGTCCTTGCACAATGACTGTCGGGCAGTTTCTTCAGAACCCCCTCACTCATGGTGGTGGTATACATTAACTTCCATGCTGAATGGCACGAATACCTCAGCTCACCCAAAAAGCTTTTGAAGTGGCTCCAACCGCAGCCGTACTGCTGAGGCTTTTGTGCATCCCAGTGTGATACAGGGGATGCCCGCAGCATGATGGAAGAGGAAGGATGAGCACTCTCCCTGTCAGCTAGGTAACTATTCTGCTCACAGGCTGTCGTGTTTTAACCCTCGCCGGCAGCTCAGCACCACACAGCCACTCGCTCACTCCCCTGCAGTGGGATGGTGGGGAGAATCAGAAGGGTAAAAGTGAGAGAACTCGCGGGTTCGGATAAAGACAGATTAATAATTTTTTAAAAAAATTGTAAGGAAGAATCCCCACCAACAAAGAGAGAGGAAAATACAACCAAGAAAACAAGTGATGCAAAAGAAAGCAATTGCTTACCACCAACTAACCGCTGCCCAGCCAGTCATGGAGCAAGGGCAGCCCCTGCCAGCCTCCAGCCCCTAGTTTAATTGCTGAGCACGACGTCCTGTATCGTGGGATATGCCTTTGTTCATCTGGGGTCAGCTGTCCCGGCTGTGTTCCTTCCCAACTCCTTGTGCAGCCCCAGCCTGCTCGCTGGCGGGGCAGTGTGAGGAGCAGAAAAGGCCTTGACGCTGTGCAAGTGCTGCTCAACAATAACTAACACATCCCTGCGTTACCAACACTGTTTCCAGTACAAATCCAAAACACAGCCCCATCCAAGCTACTGTGAGGAAATTTATCCCAGCGAAAAGCAGTACACGGGTGCAGGAGGGAGTTACAAATTAGAGAACTTGTGAGTTAGAAACCTCATGAATTAAGTGGTGTACAAGTGAATTTACGTGTTAGACGAGTCTGTGCAAAGGGGATTGAGCCCTTGTTTGCTGTGTTTGTTTTCTTTCCTAATGAGCTCATAAACTAAAGTTGAATTTACAGAGTATGTTGTCCTGTAAATGTGCGAGATCTGTCTGGGATGAGCGGAGAGGAGAGGCTCTCTCATGTAAACATGATACAGTAAACATGGGGAGCGCACTGAGCAATGCAGGAAGCACAAAACACTGAGCTGGCGTTAAAACGTTGGAATTAAGGAAAAAAAGATAAAGCTGGAGTTCTGTGGAAACTGCGTCTCTGGGCTCTGTCCCCAAGGTTCATCCTCTTTCTCCCTCTCCCCTAACAAGAGGTAGCTGTTCCCACGTTGGAAAGAGAAAAAATGCCCTTGTAATCTCATGGCAGTGGCCCAGGGAGACCTGCGGACAGAGGGTGGGACTGACTCTGGATGCCCCAGGGAGGGGCATGGGGAATCCAGGGAAACCCACACAAAGCCATCCTGTGGTTACTTCCACCATGGTGAGCACATAGCGCTTGCCCTGTCGGGTTTGTGGGAGTGTGATATAATCAATCTGCCAGGCCTCCCCATATTTATATTTCAACCATCGTCCTCCATACCAAAGAGGCTTTACTCGCTTGGCTTGCTTCATTGCAGCGCATGTTTCACATTCATGGATAACCTGTGCAATAGCGTCCTTGGTCAAGTCCATCCCTCGATCACGAGCCCATCTATATGTTGCATCTCTTCCTTGATGGCCTGAAGTGTCATGGGCCCACCGAGCTATAAATAATTCACCTTTATGTTGCCAGTCCAGATCTACCTGAGCTACTTCGATCTTAGCAGCCTGGTCCACCTGCTGGTTGTTCTGATGTTCTTCAGTGGCCCGACTCTTGGGCACGTGAGCATCTACATGACGTACTTTTACAGCCAGGTTCTCTATCTGGGCAGCAATATCTTGCCACAGTGCGGCAGCCCAGATGGGTTTACCTCTGCGCTGCCAGTTGCTCTGCTTCCACTCCTGCAACCACCCCCACAGGGCATTTGCCACCATCCATGAGTCAGTATAGAGATAAAGTAGTGGCCATTTTTCTCATTCAGCAATATCCAAAGCCAGCTGGATGGCTTTCACCTCTGCAAACTGACTCGATTCACCTTCTCCTTCAGCAGTTTCTGCAACTTGGCGTATAGGACTCCATACCGCAGCTTTCCATCTCCGATACTTTCCCACAAGGCGACAGGACCCATCAGTGAACAGGGCACATTGCTTCTTGTTTTCTGGTAGTTTGTTATTCGGTTATTTGCTTCAGCACGTGCCATCTCCTCCTCTGGGGATATTCCAAAATCTTTGCCTTCTGGCCAGTTTGTGATCACCTCCAAGATTCCTGGGCGACTGGGGTTTCCTATTTGGGCCCGTGGTGTGATCAGTGCGACCCACTTACTCCACGTAGCATCGGTGGCATGATGTGTAGAGGGGACGCTCCCTTTGAACATCCAGCCCAGCACCGGCAGTCGGGGTGCCAGGAGGAGCTGTGCTTCAGTACCAACCACTTCTGAAGCAGCTTGAACCCCTTCATATGCTGCCAATATCTCCTTCTCAGTTGGAGTGTAGCGGGCCTCGGATCCTCTGTACCCCGACTCCAGAACCCCAGGGGTTGACCTTGAGTCTCCCCTGGTGTTTTCTGCCAGAGGCTCCAGGTAGGGCCATTCTCCCCGGCTGAGGTCTAGAGCACATTCTTTACATCTTGTCCTGCCCGGACTGGCCCAAGGGCTACTGCCTGAACTATCTCCTGTTTAATTTGTTCAAAGGCTTGTTGTTGCTCAGGGCCCCATCTGAAGTCGTTCTTCTTCCTGGTCACGTGATAGAGAGGGCTTACGATTTGACTGTAATTTGGAATATGCATTCTCCAAAAGCCCACAACGCCTAAGAAAGCTTGTGTTTCCTTTTTGCTGGTTGGTGGGGACATGGCTGTTATTTTATTGAGCACATCCATTGGGATCTGACGATGTCCGTCTTGCCATTTTATTCCTAAAAACTGGATCCCCTGTGCGGGTCCCTTGACCTTACTTTGTCTTATGGCAAAGCCGGCCTTCAGAAGGATTTGGACTATTCTCTCCCCTTTCTCAAAAACTTCTTCTGCTCTGCTGCCCCACACGATGATGTCATCAATGTATTGCAGGTGTTCGGGAGCCTCACCCTGTTCCAGTGTGGTGCGGATCAGTCCATGGCAAATGGTAGGGCTGTGTTTCCACCCCTGGGGCAGTCGGTTCCAGGTGTACTGGATGCCCCTCCAAGTGAAAGCAAACTGTGGCCAAAGGGATTGAGAAGAACGCATTAGCGATATCAATTGTGGCGTACCACTTGGCTGCCTTTGACTCCAGTTCGTATTGAAGTTCTAGCATGTCCGGCACGGCAGCACTCAGTGGCGGTGTGACTTCGTTCAGGCCACGGTAGTCTACTGTTAGTCTCTACTCTCTGTTGGACTTTCGCACTGGCCATATGGGACTGTTAAAGGGTGAGCGAGTCTTGCTGATCACTCCTTGGCTCTCCAGTCGACGAATCAGCTTATGGATGGGAATCAGGGAGTCTCGGTTGGTGCGGTATTGCTGCCAGTGCACTGTTGTGGTAGCGATTGGTACCTGTTGTTCTTTGACCTTCAACAACCCCACAACAGATGGATCCTCTGAGAGACCGGGCAAGGTGGACAGCTGTTTAATTTCCTCCGGCTCCGGGGCAGCTATACCAAAAGCCCACCGATACCCTTGAAATACCCTCTCCTGAGGTAGTCTATGCCAAGGATGCATGGAGCCTCTCAGCCAGTCACAATGGGGTGCTTCTGCCACTCATTCCCAGTGAGGCTCACTTCGGCCTCCAACACAGTTAGCTCTTGGGATCCCCCTGTCACTCCAGAAATACAAATGGGTTCTGCCCCTTTATAGCTTGATGGCATCAGGGTACACTGTGCACCGGTGTCTACAAGAGCCTTATACTCCTGTGGGTCTGATGTGCCAGGCCATCGAATCCACACAGTCCAGTAAACCCGGTTGTCCCTTTCCTCCACCTGGCTGGAGGCAGGGCCCCTCTAGTCCTGGTCATCATGTTCGCTATCCACTTCTTGTAAGTATGAATGAGAAGTCCCTTTATTAAGGACGGAAGTGGAATCAGCCCTTTACTCTGTCTGGGGAACTCACTGGAGACTGGAGCAGCAGTTCTCCTGGAAGAACCCCCTTTTGTGGTTGTTTTTCCTTGCAACACATGTACCCGTGCCTGTAGGGCTGAGGTAGATTTTCCATCCCACTTCCTCATTTCCTCTCCATGGTCATGCAGGTAAAACCACAGGGTGCTCCAGGGCGTGTACCCACGATGTCTCCTCTCTTGAGCAGAGGGACGCTTGCTCGTAATGGCTGAGACACTGGCCCGTGCAGGTGGGGAGTAAGACATATCCTCTGAGTTGCTGGACCTCCTGAGACAGTTTCTCCACAGCAGAGACACAGGCCCGTAGGCAGGAAGAGAGACTTTCTTCATATTGCCGGAGTTGGCCAGCCAATTCATCCACTGTTTGTTCCTCTCCGTATCTCCAGGTCATTACTGCCAATGAGTTTGCATGTGACGCTGGTGCGCTCCATACAAACTTCTGCCACGTGGGTCGGGTGAATTTGACTTCATCTGGGTCTTTGGGTAATGCTTGTTGTTCAGGTCATCATAAATCACTTCCAGCACAGCTAATTCCCTCAGGTACTGGGTACCTCTCTCCATGGTGGTCCACTTGCCTGGGTGGCATAGAACATCTTCCTTGAAGGGATACCTTTCCTTCACACCTGACAGGAGTCGCCTCCAGAGGCTGAGGACTTGTGCCCCTTGTCCAATTGCTTTGTCAACGCCCCCTTCCCTAGCAAGGGATCCCAGCTGCTTGGCTTCCCTACCCTCTAATTCCAGGCTACTGGCCCCGTTATCCCAGCATCGGAGCAGCCAGGTGACAATGTGCTTGCCTGGACAACGACTGAAGTCTTTTTCGCCTATCTCGCAGCTCACCCGGAGATAGGGATCGGGTGGTCACCATCTCATTTACGGGTTCTGCCTCCTCCTCCTCCTGTTCTCATGATGGCCCTGGTTCATCTTCATCCCTTACTAAACGAGCTGATTTCCTTGTGCATTTTGTTTTTCGTATAGGGGCGACTGATACCGGCGTGGGTTGGTTCCCTGTTGCAGGGGATGGAGTAGCTGCCGTGCTTGCCGTGGGGGGTGGAGAAGCCACAGGGCCTGTTGCTTTGTCATCAGCTGCAGAGACGTTTTCCTCCCCTTGAGGGTTCTGAGTGGTCTTAAACAGGGCTCGGTAGGCGTGGGCCAGGCCCCAGCCCATTGTAGTGATTCGTGTCTCCCTAGAATGGCCAGGGTGACAGCATAATTTTTCCAAATATTCTACTAATTTTTCAGGATTCTGCACTTGTTCAGGGGTGCATTTCCAGAACACTGGCGGTGCCCACCGTCCTAGGCATTTGCCCATGCTATCCCACTCGCCCTGCCACTCATAACTATCCAGCCTTGGGGCAGATCTCTGGATGACATTCTTAAATTGCTTACTAACCTTGGATAAAACCAAAACAGTATTGCCAAGGAATACCAATAGATGTATCTTAACTACCCAGGGATGTTCAAGGTACTGACAAGTTATTTTAACAAAGGAGATGACATCATAGAGGAAGGTAGCGAGGGTGCCATTCTCTATTTCCTCCATAAAAAATCTCTCAGAGGAAAAGGTATAATTGCTAAAGGTCTCCATGAGGTGGTACCTGAAATACAGTAATGACTTCATTACAAATCCCAAATACCAAATAACACCCAGTGCCAGCGTTTTAGTCACAAATCTTCCAGGCAAAACATCATTAATCACTGCAGAGCACAACAGACTACAAAACCCAACTCCAAGCTTTAACAAGTACAGTAAAAACAAGAGCATGGTGCAGAACAAATTAATATGTGAACAGATATAAATTCATTAATATGCTCTAATTGATCTGTTGTGATTTCAACCCTTCGCTGCCCCACGTTGGGCGCCAAAAAGGACTGTCGTGGTTTAAGCCCAGCCAGCAAATAAATGCCACGCAGCCGCTCGCTCACCCCCCACTCTGATGGAATGGGGGAGAGAATCGGGAGGGCACAAGTAGGAAAACTCCCGGGTTGAGATAAAAACAGTTTAATAATTGAGATAAAACAAAGTAGAACAGTAATAATAACAATGAGAACAACAACAATAACAGAATATACAAAGCAGGCAACGCACAATGCAACTGCTCACCGACCGCCGACCGCGTGTCACGAATGGGGGGCGAGCCCACCCTCCCCCTAGTTTTTCTACTGAGCATGATGTCACATGGTATAGAATATCCCATTGGCCAGCTGGGTCCACCACCCCGGCTGTGCTCCCCCTCCCCGTGCAAGCATCACCCAGCAACAACCAAAGCATCAATGGGCCATCAACGGGCCATCAACGCTCCTCTCACACCAAACCCAAAACACAGCACATCCCCCAAGCTACTGGGAAGAAAGTTAACTCTGTCCCAGCCGGAACCAGGACATGCAGCAAGGAATTTAGACAAATTCTTGATAGGTATCTGGAGCTGCATGCTCTGGGGGGAACAGTTTAAATTTGCTTGCACTTTGCAAAGTAAATGTCTCCCTAACAAATTTGTTGGGCTGTTTTCAAGTAGTATAAAGGAGTGTGTAACTGATAGGGACCCTACCTGGAGGGGCATCTTTTCGGAGAAGGGGACATGTTGGGGACTTCCTTCAATTCCCAGGATGTATTTTTGTCCCACGATGTTAATGTTTTGTGGTCATTTGTTTAGAGCCAAATGCATAGTGCCTGTTAGCTGTTAGATGCAAGTAATTTCCCCCCACCTCACCCTAAGGGTCAGTTGGAGCTCTTGTTGTGGGTTTATAGTATTTAAAATCACGTGGGCGTTATTGATGGTTTTACCTGCTGCATAACAGGTTCCCAGTAATTGTCAGTACAATTATGTTCTTGTGCGGCTGCAGGGGAATTGACTTAGGAAGTCATGGTTAAAGCGGGCATAGCCTGTGGTGTCAGGGGAAAACAGGGCTTAAAGGGCCAATCTTTTCTCCATTGTCCTAATCACCCACTATAGTTGCAGCAATCGGCTTGGGGAAAAAGTCCTCGCGGTTTATGGCGTCCTTGCCCTTGGCCCCTCCCTCTGGGGAAGGAGGGTCCTGGACCCCTAAGGGCTATGGCTAGCAAGGAAACTTTTTCCTCCCATTGTTTATTTCCTCAGTTTCTCCTGTTTATCCTCCCTGCCATTAAAGACAAAAGTTGCTATACTAATAATTTCATTTGCTCCTTTCCTTTGCCATCCTGGAGAATGTCTGGAAAACTATTTGCAGATGTCAGGAGCAGCTTGGTAAACAAAAAGCAAAACAGTAATGATCGATTTTCAGGGATGTCCCCTCCATGCATTCTCATTTGTTTAGCTAAACAAGCTTAGAAATCGGATGGGTGCTCTGTCAACCCTTGGTGGCATTCCCTTATTTACTCCAGTGTGTTGGTTTTTGTCCTGCTCACTCCAGGGATTCTGAACGTCCATCTCTACATTGTCTCAAGGTGCTCCTCCCTGCTTCTGTACTATGATCCCAGCCTGGGTTGGTCTTCTGCCAGCAGCTTCTGCAGCCCATCTTGGATTATGCTCCTGGATACGTAAACATCTGGCATAAACACGGATTCAAATAATTGTTGGACATCTGCCCAAGCTGGATCATATGCTCTGAGGATACCCCAAATGGTCTGGACTACCTTTTCTGGGTCATCTCTAAGCCTGGGTATCTGTTGTTGCCATAACACTAAATCACTAGGGCTAAAAGGAAAACACGAACAGTTCCGAAAGTCAGATGTCCAGGAACCTGCCCGGGTCCTACTACAGCTTGTTTTAGCGGAGCCCTCCAGTGCTCAGTGCTGTACCTACCCCCATGCTCGGCACTGTCTCTGTCCCCGCGCTCAGAGCCATACCCATCCACCACGCCTGGCACCCTTCCCATCCCAGCATCAGTGCTGTCCCCATCCCCGTGCTTGGCACTGGCCCCAGCCCCATGCTTGGCCCTGGCTTGCATACTCTGTGCGAGCCCTGGCCCTCAGCTTGGCCCTGGCCCCCTATTTGGTGAGGTCCCCAGCCCCATGCTCAGCAGCACCCATGTCCCACGCTGGCACAGTTTAACCCCGGTAGGCAGCTAAGCCCAACAGAGCTGCTCACTCACTCTCCTCCGCAGTGGGATGGGGGAGACAATCAGAAGGGTAAAAACGCAAAACGTCACTGGTTGAGATAAAGACAATAAAGATAATAAGGAAAACAAAACAAAACGAAGAAAACAGGCGATGCAAAAAGCCACAGTTGCTCACTACCAGCTAACCGATGCCTAGCCAGTCCAGGAGCAACAACAGCTCGCAGTTTTATTGCTGAGCAGGCATCATAAGGTATGGGACATCCCTTTGGTCATTTGGGGTCAGCTGTCCCGGCTGTGTCCCTCCCAATGTCTTGTGTACCCCCAGCCTACTCGCTGGGAGGGGCTGTGTGAGAAGCAGAAAAAGCCTTGACACTGTGCACGCCCTGTTCAGCCATGGCTAAAACATCGGTGTGTTACCGACACTGTTTTGGTCACAAATCCAAAACATAGCATCATACAAGCTACGATGAAGAAAGTTAACTCTACGCCATCCAAAACCAGTACACATGCTCAGCGCTGTCACCAACACCACCCTCAATGAGGTCCCCATCCCTGTGCCTGGTGCCACCCCTGTCGCATGCTTGCAATGTCCCCAAACCCCAAACTTTTCAAGGTCACCACCCCCTTGCCCGGTACATCCTAGTCCCCACTCTTAGTGCGGTCCACATGCCCATGCAGTTGGCCCCACACTTTAGGTGTGCCTGCGATCGACAAGGTCCCTCTCAACACATGTAAGGCCGCCTTCCACAGAATCCCAGAATGGTTGACGTTGGAGGGCACCTCTGGAGATGACCTAGTCCAAGCGCCTGCTCAAGCAGGGTCCCCTGGAGCAGGCTGCCCAGGCCCTTATCCAGCCGGGTGGGGCCTGTCTCCAAGGCTGGAGACTCCACAGCCTCTCTGGGTGACCTGTGCCAGCACTGCAGCCCCACACGGGTGCAAGAGCAGCCGCCCCCCCGACTTGGGTGCCGAGGTGGCCGTGTCACAGGGGGTGGCAGGGAGCCGAAGGCGCCCTTGCCCATATTGGGGGCATATGCAGACGGGTGGTGGCGGTGTCACAGCAGCCACTGTGACCCATCGCCAAGGCCTGGATAAAGGGCTGCTGGGCTCCGGCCTTGCGTCAGTGCAACTTGGTGAGGTGAGGAGAGGGCAGGGGAGGAAGGGGCTTGCCCAGGGCTGCCGAGGGAGGAGAGGAGCCTCACACCTTGGGGCACCGGGGCCTGTGCGGCAAATTCACCGTGTCCCACTGCTCCCTCAGGGTTGGCAGAGGAGCGTCCGGAGGAGAAACCCCGGCACTGCTGGGGCAGAGGCTCTCCAAGCGCTCGCCGTCGACGTGCACCATGTTCGCAATGAAGCAGCAGGACCCCAATTCAAGGGAGCAAGGTGAGAGCGAAGTATCCCTCCCCACAGCTCCCCATGGCTGGCAGAGGGGTTGTCGGGGCAGTCTGCATGTGGCCAAGATTGGTGGGAAGGCAGGAGCTCCCCAACCGCCCCGGGGCAGGGTCGCTTCTCTCCTCAGCAAGTGGGGCCCAGGCTGGGCTGTGGGCATCTGTTGGGGCAGCCATGTGCCTGCCATGCTCCCTTCTTCTCCAAAGGTCCCAGCCCTGCCCTTCAGCCAGCTAGGCAGGGACAGAGCAGGGCCTTAGGTGCGATCCCACAGGGTCGCTTCCCCTAGTCCCGCAGAGGTGCTTGTTCCCAGCGGCATTCGGTCTCTCTCCTCCAGCATGCATGCTGTGTCGCCGGGCAGAGGCTGATCCAGCTATCTGTGGGTGCAAAAGAGCGCAGAAAGGGCTCTGTGCCCACACGTATTGCCTGGTGAGTTCTCCCGGGGCTCCCTCCAGCTTTCTGCCAGGCAGAGTCCCTTCCTTGCTGACCTAATGAGATCCTGGCCTTCTCTGCTCTGCAGTTTCTTGCCAGTGGGCTTTTTCTGCAAGAGAGCAGGAATGGGTTTCTCACTGAGGACACCAGACGTGCAATTCAGGAGGCAGCCCAGAAGGTGAGGACCCGGCAAGAGCAGGGAGGTTTGCACCAGGAGAGGCTTGCGGGAGCTCTGCCTGGACCCCAGGAAAGAAATCCCAGCCCTTCCACCAGCTCTGGGACAAACGCCTGCTCCCAGCTGCTCCACAGAGGCTCCGGCACAGGCAAAAGCCTCGTGCGCCAGGCAGATCTGCGGGACGTGAGCCAGCAGTGCCCACAGCCTGCGCCTTGCCCAGAGGCATGGGGCCGGCCACGCAGGCCCTGAGCCTGCCGCTGAGGGGGGCTGCTGTGCTCTTTCCAGCTCTGCTTTGTTTGTGGTGAGATGGGTGCCGCCATCACCTGCTGGGAGAAGGGGTGCGACCGCAGCTTCCATCTCCCCTGCGCCTCACAGGGTGAATGTGTCACCCAATTCTTCGGGCTGTACAGGTAAGGGCTGCCGGCCCTTGTGCAGGAGCCTCCTTGTCTTCAAGCCCTCTCCTGCCAGCAAGCGAGGAACCCACAGGGACACTTCCCAGCAGCCTGCCACAGCCAGAACCAGAGCCCGAACAGGATCTGGGGCTCCTTCGCACCTCCTCTGCCCTCCTCGCCATTGCCGGGGAAGGACTCAGCACTTCTCACTTCACCTCACCCATCCCTTCTGTCTTCTCCCCAGGTCCTTCTGCTGGGAGCACCGCCCAGAGCAGGCAGTGCAGGCCAGTCCAGAGCAGAACAGCACCTGCATCATCTGCCTGGGCCTCGTGGAGGACAAAAAGTCCTACCGCACCATGGTGTGCCCAGCATGCCAACACGCCTGGTTCCACCGGAGCTGCGTCCAGAAACAGGCTATCCATGCCGGCGTCCGCTTCCGCTGCTTGCATTGCCAAAGCAATGATCAGTTTGTGATGGAAATGCTCACCATGGGGATTCGAATCTCCAAGAGGTTGTTTTTTCTCTTCCCAACTCACAAGATGTCAGGCGCAAGTGCAGTGCCAGGCCAGGGTCTGCCCAGGCCAGGGACTGCCCTCTGCTGTCCCCCAACTCTTGTCCTCTGCTTCACGGAGGAGCTGGAAACGGGGTGGGGGTGGAAGAGCAGGGACAGCCTGGATCTGCCTGAGGCTGGGGCAGCAGGGGCTCAACGCTTTCCCTTCCTTCTCCAGCAGACAGCCAGCACGGGAGAGCGACCAGGCCTTCGGACTGGTATATCAGAGGCACATCCGCTGCAATGCCAGCAAGTGCCTTTGTCCGGGAGGCAGGGAGCAGGCAGAGGAAGAGGGGTAAGTTGCCAAAGCAGCAGTCTAGGGCTCTGCACGGGATCTCTGTCTCCCCACGTGCTCAGGGAGGAAGGCCTAAGGGTTCTGCTGGGCAGTCCCTTGCTTGTGTCGCTTTGTCCTCACAACCAGCAACCCGTTTGCTTCCCCAGGTCCTGGCAACTGCTCCTGTGCAGCTCCTGTGCTGCCAAAGGCATCCACCAACGCTGCTCCTACTTGAGGAACAGCACAACCACCTGGGAGTGCGACTGCTGTGCTGGCCTGGGCACTGGTAAGAGGCAAAACACCTGGGTGCTCCTGCACTGGGGCCAGGGGCCAGGCTAGGCCTGGTAGCAAGGGCTTAGGGTAGGCTTGGCTCCAGGAGGGCTGTGGGCACCACCATGGCCTCTCCTGCCCCGGGGCTGGGTGGCCGTGCTGCTGACCTTCCTGCCTCCCCTCACAGTCTCCAGTGACAATTCAGAGCTTGCCAGCCCCAGCACCACCAGCCAGGCGGCATCGGGGCTGTCCCACGGCTCCCTGGTGTATGAGAGCAGCAAGCCCAGCACCATCACCCAGGCACCACTGGAGCCATCCTGCGGCTCCCCAGTGCCTGAAAGAAGCAGCCGCTCCAGCCACCCTGGGCCAGACCGGATCCGACACCGCTCACGGTTACAGCGGCGGATGCAAAAGCCATACAGCCGGCCTGGAGAACACCGCGGGACCAGCTGTGTGCCAGCCCCAAGCGCTGAGCCCAGCAGCCACAGCACTGCCTGGCAGATGACATCGGGGCTCTTACTTGGCGCTCTGGTGCTCAAGGGGAGCAGTTCCAGCTCCACCAGGCAGGCAGCATCAGGACTGCCCCGTAGCACTCTGGCGCTTGAGAGCAGCAGCCGCTCCAGCCACCCTGGGCCAGACCGGATCCGACACCGCTCACGGTTACAACGGCGGGCGCAAAAACCATACAGCCGTCCTGGAAGATGCTGCTGAGCAGTCATGCGCCAGCCCCAAATGCTGGCCCCCATCCCCCAGCACAGTAAAGTTGGCGGCTCATCTCATCTGCACTGGGAGATCCCACACTCATTTGTTGGTCATCCTCCTCTGCCTTTCTCTTCGAGGGCAGCATTAGGGGACGGGACTGGGGGGTTGTCTTCTCCCCGAGGGTTGGAAGCGCCTTCCCCAGACCTTCCTCCCTACAGGCTGCCCTTGGCCGGCCAGCACCTTGGCCATGTGCTTCAGGCCTTGCTGTCCCTGGGAGGCTGTTGTTCAGTGTCACTCCGGAGCAGGGCTCTCCCCTGATGGGATGTTCACACACACCCCCCCGAGCCCCGTCTGCACCCGCAGACCCTGCCTCTTCCCCACTCCCCTGCGACAGCTCTCCCCCACCTCCGGGCGCAGCGCCACCATCCCCCGGCCCTGGCTGGGCCCCAGTGCCCTGGCATGTCCCGGGAAGCGCCAGTAGCACGGCTGCGCTGGGGGTGAGGCTGCCGCCAGACTTGGGCCACGCCAGGCTCCCTGCTCTGGCCTCCATTCCCTGTCCTGGCCGAGCTGGGGGGCCTGGTCCCGGGGCTGCCACTGCTGCTATGACACGGCCTCAGCCCACCGGCTGCTTGCTGGGGTAGCCATGGAGGAAAGAGGCTTTAGGAAATCCCTTCCCAAGTCCAGCTGAAGCTCAAAAGGTTTTCTGCCAGTGGAGTTGCTGTGGCACTTAGATCACTTGGCAAGGTCTCCAACTTTTCTTGGGTTCACCTTAGTTTCTGCTCTGTATGAGATTGTTGGCAAGCATTGAATTGCACGGCCTGTGCTCCTTTTGAATCATCTTGTTGCTTTTTGTTACAAAGCGGTTTGTCAGACAACTCTCTAGTGAACAAGGCTTCCAGTGATGGCTCGCTCTGGATATTCCAAAACAGGAGAGGGGTGTAAGTTAACATTTTTAAGCTGGATGGAAACAACAGCTTGAATTTATTAAACGTCTTGGCACATGTCAGGTCAGCTCTGATAGCATCCTCTGCATTCTAGTGATGCTGGGTAAGATCACGCATCTTTAGTCTCGTGCTAGGTTTTCACCTGTAAACGCTTCCGTGTACTTCTTCCTGCATCTGCTTTTGTCCCTATAAAACCAACAGCTGGTCTCTGGGTCTTTTGCTTTGTAGTCGATGACATTATTTTGCAGTTTAGTTCATCTGCGTTTCTCTCTCTCTCTCTCTCACTCCCTCTCTGTTTTGGATAGCTGAATAATCTAATAACCTGTGAAAGAAAAGATTAACCAGGTGCATATTCCTCTACTAAAGAATACAATGTAGGAGAGAAAGGCCGAAGTGTCTCATCAGGACACATGTAAAAATGCAATGTCATTGACAGTTTTAGCCGTGCTTGGCAGTGGTGGTTGCTGTAGCCCTGTGCTAGCTCAGTGGTTCTAGCTCAAACTCGGTGCAAAGGTTGCCTCTGAGTTTCTCGCTTGGTTCTGTCCGTGCCTTTGGTTGGTGTGGGGTCAACGTGGTTGGCTGGAGTTTACAAGGAATCATTCATAGCCTCGCAGAGATAACTGTTGCTGGCATTGACTACGGGATGGCTGGACTGACTTAGAGCAGTGTTCAGGGCTGTGAAAGATGGACAGCAGAGCCTGGTACACACCTGGGCTTCTTGACCTTCTGGACCTTCCTGGACGTTTTCAGCTGTTGATCCCCCAAATCATAGAATCATAGAATCATAGAATCATACAGGTTGGAAAAGACCTCTAAGATCATCGTGTCCAACCGTCAAGCCAACACCACCATGCCCACTACACCATGTCCCTAAGGGCCTCATCTACACGTTTTTTAAATACCTCCAGGGATGGTGACTCCACCACTTCCCTGGGCAGCCTGTTCCAAGGCCTGACCACTCTTTCAGTAAAGAAATTTTTCCTAATGTTCAATCTAAACCTCCCTTGGCGCAACTTGAGGCCATTTCCTCTTGTCCTATGTTTTCTCTCTTCCTCCTTTTCATTTCTGTTTGGCTTTCACTCTCCTCTCCCCAGGCCTGTTTTCTCTTTTTGTTTCTTTAGTTCTTGTTGTCCTGGGGAGAGCCTGCAAACCTTTCCGTCCCGCAGTGTTATTAGACAGGTAAAGCCACAACCCACTTGAGTCAGTTCTTACTTTAACCAAAGCAAGCTCATTTTACCTTCTTTCCTCTGAAAGGCTTGCCAGTTCTCCCAGGCATACCAGGGAGCCTGCCGCGCTCTCGGGGGTGGTTGGAGGCAAAGCTTGAGGTACCTACAACAAAGATGTCGGAGTTAGCAGGTGGCAAGAGACGGCCTGGAGTAGTAAGTGACTGTTTGCCAAATTGCCACCTTAGCTCTCCAGAGAAGATCCCTTTGGCATCATTCACATTTCGCACAGTCCGCTTCTCCTGCCCCCACCCCAAATAGACTTCATGAAGCTCTGATGAAGTAGGAACCCAGCTAAACTCCTCTGAGGTTGACAGCTGCTCCCCTCTGTCCTTTTCTAGGTATTCTGTAGGCGGTTTGTTTCATTAAGCACCTGCCTAATGCATTTGAGAAACAACCTTTCCAGTTTTACTTACCATGTATCATTCCGGGGGAGGGCTAACCCAAACACACAACAGATCTACTGCCAGGACGAGACACAGCAGCTACTTGGCCTCATCTGAAACTACCCTCCTACACCAGACATGCTGTCACAGCGTTGGTGGACCTGACATACGTCTCCCGTTTCTGACCCCACCGCCTTATCTCCCCCAGCTTCTTTGAGGACGCCGAGCAGATGGGGGGGTGCATCCAGGATGGCTTTTGCATGATGCTGGGTGTCTGCTTTGACTGAAGGGCCACTTTGCTCTTCCATAGACAGATCCAGAAAACAAAAGCACGTGCAGAAAAGTGACTTCTTGGAAGTAAAAAGGAGCGAAAGCAAAACCCACCCGAAGGCCTACACCAGTTGTCTTCTCGGCCCCCTGGTGCCCTGTCTTCTGCCATGTCTGCTGCATCGAATGGAAAGGATTAGCAAAAGGACATCTCTGTCAGCAGGCTGCCAAAGTCAGAGCCCAGGCCCTCAGACTACAGCTCATCTTGCAGAGCAAACCCATCATGCCCTGAGAGGCAGTGGCCAAAGAGAGGCCATGGAACAAGCACATGATGCCCAGCCCCGCCAGAAACGACCCTGAGCTAGGAGCAGCGCTTGCAAAACACCTGCCTGATGTGCAAGTGCAGGGCAGATGCCAAACATTGGCAGTAGCATTTGCTGTGTTAATCCAGCCACTCAGACTGTGTGGGCAGCCTTCCGACAGGAAAGCACCACTCTCAGGTCTCGAGCCCTCAACAGCTCACTCCATTTTCTTAGGTGCCTGCCAGGACCACAGTAAAGAATAGGACCGGAAGACCAAACCAGTGATGACCCTCGGTCCTTCCTCATACTTGTGGATCTGCCCATGGGCGCTGGCGACTCCTCAGCTGAGGGAATGGAAAGGCCAGCCATCTCCTCCCCAAAGATTTCACAGCAGTTTTCAATCAGGCACTCCACCAGCGCCTTCACCTGCACACAAGAAAGCCTTGGTTTCAGCGCAGGTGCCTGAAAAGGTGTCAAGCAGCCTTTCCCACTCCTGACCCTTGCCTCTGCGCAGAAGGCTGTCGCTGTGGGGCTGCTCTTCCAGGCAGCCACCCCACCAGCATTTGCTCAAGAGAGGAGGCAGCCAGGGACCTCTGAACAGCCAGGCTCTGAACAGCCAAGCCCCAGGAAGGCTGCAGCTGGCCGGTAAATACAGCGTACCTTCTCAGTCACCTCCAGCAGCAGCTCCAGTGGGAGCAGGTCCTTGTTGGCTGGGCTCAGCAGGTTTGGCCCAATGCAGATGGCCAGATTGCTGCAGCTCATCCTGCTGGTGGACATGTTGTGGCCAATATGCTGGAGGAGGGACGGCAGCCGCTTGAGGAGGAGGAGATTTGCTGCAGGCAACCTGCCAGCCACCCTGAGGGAAGAGGAACACAACACCAATAAAGCAGATGTTGCCCACAGCCATCCCTGAAGCTTGCACAATGCAGGTGGGAGCCAGCAGCTGTGTTGCGCAGCTTTCCAGGTGCTCTCAGCCAGCGGTCAGTGCTCCTGCTGAATAGGCTGGCTGCTGGCCACACTTACGCTTTCAGCTCTTCCACCTGATTGCTTGTCCTCTCCATCGCTGTCGTCCAGTCCTCGTAGAAGTCGATGACAAGGAGCTTGGAGGAAGTCCTGCAATGCCGAGGGCTCCTTTGGTCACTCCAGGCCAGCCAGGAGCTCTTCCAGCTGCAGGCCAGAAGCGCTCACCTTCAAAATGACAGCCAGCAGGAGCGCAGGCTGGCATCCCAGGTCAACATCTGCGCCATGGTCCAGGGCCTCCCCCAGCTCCTGATGTGATGTCCCATTGGCAGCTCCCTGGAATATCCCCTCTGTTGACAGCCTTTCCAGGTGCGGACAGCCAGCAGCTCCTGCGGGAGAGGCACGAGGACAGTCGCTTGGCTGAGGAGCTGCCTTGCAACAGTGGTGGCCAGAGCGCTGCCCCAGACCTGGCTCCTTGCCCTCCCAAGGGGGATGGGACCAGAAGCGTGTACTAGGGGTGAAAAGCCAAATCCCCTATCCCCGGAGCTCCGCAGTTCCTCTCCTAGGGACACTGCCTCTCTGAGAAGGCGCAGGGCTGGGGACGCCCTGTTCAGGCTGGCTTACCTGGATGGGCTGGGGCAGCACGCCATCCTCCCTGCAGAGGGCTGCCAGGGGCTGTCCAAAGAGCGTCCTGCTGCACCCGGACCCCACCTGCCCTGGTGCCTCGGCAGTGGCTGGGGTCCGCTGCAGAGCAAAGGGCCAGGGCAGCCCCCTCCTCCTCCTCCTCCTGCTACAAACAAAAACAGAGCAAGAGCCCGTCAATGGAAACCACGAGGCCAGTGCTCACAGAGCCCGCCCTGAGCGGTGCAGCGGGGCGGGCAGGGAGCAAGCAGCTGGAACCATGGCTCTGGCTCAGCGGCTCCGGCTCAGAGGCTCCTGAGAGCCGGCGTGCCACCATGACAGCCTGGCCCAGCCCTTGCCCTGCCCTCCTCCAAGCTGTGCGCAGCAGCAGAGGCTCCGTGTCCCTGCAGAACCACACGCAGCAGCCGCTGCCCAGCGGGTGTCCTTGCTCCTCCAGGTCACGTCCTCCCTTGGGGTGCCAAACCTGCATGGCGACACTCAAGGGACAAGTGAGCACAGCTCCTCCCAGCTCTGGCCGAGGAGCCGGGACCCATCCGCCCAGCTCTGAGGATGGAGCTGTGGCACGCAGCACCTCGAGCGCTCCCGAGGGCTCAGCTCTCTCCTGCTGCAGAGCGATGGGGACCAACTTGCTTGAGACCATGGGCAGCAGCAGCAGCATCCCCAGCTCAGCAGACGTGCTGGTTGCAGGAGATTGCCTTTCTTTCCATAACTCACCTGCCGAGTGGCAAAGTCCCCCTCCCTTCCCAGAAGGGACCGGCGAAGGCCCTTGCATGGGATCAGCCTGCAAGAACCAGGCTGTGCTTAGAGAGCAGCCCAGCAGCAGAAAGGGCCTCCGGCGAGCTGCCACCTGGCACCAGCAGCCTGAGAACAGCAGAGCAGGGACCGTCTGCCCTCACAGGCTCTCTGCCCCGCAAGGCAGGTTTCCTCCCAGCGCTGCCAGCAAGGATGTGCCGGCATTCCTGGTGGCTCCACAACCTTCTCAGGTCCCCAAGTGGCACTATGGGACCCTCCCTCCCTCCTGCAGAAGCTCACCCCACTCGCACAGATCCCTGGCACCTGGGCACAGTGAGAGGCGGGTGAAAGGCAGCCATTCTCACCTTTTCCTGGCCCTCGATCAGGGTCTCCAGGCTCCTGGTGCTTAATGTCCTCCACTGGGCAAGAGAGAAGGAGTGGGAGAAGGTGAGAAGCGATGCCTCTGATGCTCGGCTGACGGACCAGTGCTTGGGGGACAGAGTCGAGATGAGAGAGACACTCACGGCATGGCGGTGGCTCAGCTCCTTCTCTAGGAGTTGGATCGACGGCAGCCGAGTCACACGAGCTCTCTTTGCTCCTTCTGGTTGCCTGTGCACCAGGAAGAGACAGAGAAAGAGTGAGCCCCAAGCCACCTCTTCTCTCTCCGGCGAAAGGGACCCCGACCCCTGCGGGTGCGCCCCAGAGCCAAGCAGAGAGCAGAGCTCCCTGCAGAGCTCCTGCCTGCCATGCACTCAGCCCCGGTTCCCCACCTGCCTCTCCCTTCTGCAAACAAAGGAAGAAGAGGCTTTCCATCCCCGCTCATCCCCCATCTGCCCGAGAGCTGCCCGCAGCCGTGGGGGCACCTCTCCCCAGCTCAGGAGTTGTGTTCCCCCATCTGGCTGCACCTGGAGCATTCCCCTGGCTTACCCCAGCAGTGTGCCCACCCACAGCTCCTTCACCGCCCGTGAGCTGCAGAAAGAGAGGAGAAACAGCGTCAGGCCTCGCTGGCCCGCAGCCCATGGGCACAGTGGGCACCTTCACAGCCCTGCCCCGTGGGGAAGGACACAGGGGCAGGAGGAAGCCCTGTGGGGCAGGACAGAGGCGCTGCCAAAGCCCTGGCTCCCTCTGTTCTTCCTTTTGGCCTTCCCTTCTGGTGACCAAAAGGTGACCAGGGGATGTAGGACATAGAAACGCCCCCCATCCCTCTCGTTCCAGCTGCCTGCATGCCCACTCCTCAGCCCCCACCTGCCCAACCCTGCCCGCTCCCTGCCCAGGCTCTGCTCGGAGGGCAGAGGCCATTCACAGGATGGCGTGGGCTTGGTTGGGAACCTCTCCCGCCCCTCGCCAGCCCTGACCGCAGCTGCCAGGCCCCAGCGTCGGTGAGAGCCTCCCTGCAGAGCAGAGAAGTGGCAGGCACGAGCAACGCCGCTGCTTGGGGCCTGGCTGTGCCCGCGTGTCCCCGAGCTGCCGGGGGAGCCCACCTGGAGCCGCAGCAGCAGCTAGCCTGGCCCATCCTGCCCGGGCCAGGAGGACCCTCATGGTGCGCGCTGCTTGCCGATGCCGAGGTCGTGGCCCAGCTGGTGGGAGTGAGACTGGGAAGCAGGGTGCTGGTGCTGGTGCCAGGGCAGCGCTGCTCATCCAGACGCTGCCTCCTCCCAGCGCCGCTCTGTGCCAGCACAGCTCCATCCTGCTGGCACTGGTGGCCGTTGGCTCCAGCTGACCAACATTCCAATCCCAACAGAAACTGGGGGGGAGGAGAGCGGTTCTCTCCAGTACGTAAGAATCCAGACAGCATGAAGTACTGGCATATCCTACTGAAGGCCAGCAGAGTTTAACGCGGGAGCAAAATCAGTCCCAAAATGTGACATATGATGAGTTCTTGTGGCCATGGGGAACTGGGCATGGCAACTCTTTGCGTTGCCTTAACCTGTGCTCGGTCCTGCCTTCCGGTGCTCGACAGCGATGGTCTTCACTTCCCTGATAGCAATTTAGTGCGGAAGCAGCGGCCAGGGTTTCCAATCAGCAGCAATGAGGTGTTGCCATCTGCTTAGCAAGGAGGTCCCTAAGCCACTGTGCCTTGGTCAGGAGTGTGTGTGGCTTTCTCTGGATTCCCCATGCCCCTCCCTGGGGCATCCAGAGTCAGTCCCACCCTCTGTCCGCAGGTCTCCCTGGGCCACTGCCATGAGATTACAAGGGCATTTTTTCTCTTTCCAACGTGGGAACAGCTACCTCTTGTTAGGGGAGAGGGAGAAAGAGGATGAACCTTGGGGACAGAGCCCAGAGACGCAGTTTCCACAGAACTCCAGCTTTATCTTTTTTTCCTTAATTCCAACGTTTTAACGCCAGCTCAGTGTTTTGTGCTTCCTGCATTGCTCAGTGCGCTCCCCATGTTTACTGTATCATGTTTACATGAGAGAGCCTCTCCTCTCCGCTCATCCCAGACAGATCTCGCACATTTACAGGACAACATACTCTGTAAATTCAACTTTAGTTTATGAGCTCATTAGGAAAGAAAACAAACACAGCAAACAAGGGCTCAATCCCCTTTGCACAGACTCGTCTAACACGTAAATTCACTTGTACACCACTTAATTCATGAGGTTTCTAACTCACAAGTTCTCTAATTTGTAACTCCCTCCTGCACCCGTGTACTGCTTTTCGCTGGGATAAATTTCCTCACAGTAGCTTGGATGGGGCTGTGTTTTGGATTTGTACTGGAAACAGTGTTGGTAACGCAGGGATGTGTTAGTTATTGTTGAGCAGCACTTGCACAGCGTCAAGGCCTTTTCTGCTCCTCACACTGCCCCGCCAGCGAGCAGGCTGGGGCTGCACAAGGAGTTGGGAAGGAACACAGCCGGGACAGCTGACCCCAGATGAACAAAGGCATATCCCACGATACAGGACGTCGTGCTCAGCAATTAAACTAGGGGCTGGAGGCTGGCAGGGGCTGCCCTTGCTCCATGACTGGCTGGGCAGCGGTTAGTTGGTGGTAAGCAATTGCTTTCTTTTGCATCACTTGTTTTCTTGGTTGTATTTTCCTCTCTCTTTGTTGGTGGGGATTCTTCCTTACAATTTTTTTAAAAAATTATTAATCTGTCTTTATCCGAACCCGCGAGTTCTCTCACTTTTACCCTTCTGATTCTCCCCACCATCCCACTGCAGGGGAGTGAGCGAGTGGCTGTGTGGTGCTGAGCTGCCGGCGAGGGTTAAAACACGACAGCCTGTGAGCAGAATAGTTACCTAGCTGACAGGGAGAGTGCTCATCCTTCCTCTTCCATCATGCTGCGGGCATCCCCTGTATCACACTGGGATGCACAAAAGCCTCAGCAGTACGGCTGCTGTTGGAGCCACTTCAAAAGCTTTTTGGGTGAGCTGAGGTATTTGTGCCATTCAGCATGGAAGTTAATGTATACCACCACCATGAGTGAGGGGGTTCTGAAGAAACTGCCCGACAGTCATTGTGCAAGGACGATGGCTGCACAGGGCAGCAAGCTGCAGGTGACGGGGGCTGCATAAGGACCTTTAGCCCTTCCTGGCCTCTGTGCCCTGCCTGCGTGTTGACCTCGCTCTGACCTCATGGTGCTGCTGCCAGCAGACGTCAGGCCTTAGCATGAGCTGTGTGTTAGCCAAAATCCAAGCGGGAATTGAGTGAACAGTCGCACCTCCAGAGGTCCCGTCCAACCTCCACCCTCCGGTGTGACTCTGTGCTGCGGTTTGACCCATCCACCGAGCTCTGAGGACGGGGCTGCGGCAGGCAGCACCTCGAGCGCTCCCGAGGGCTCAGCTTTCTCCTGCTGCAGAGCGATGGGGACCAACTTGCTTGGGGCGAAGGGCAGCAGCAACAGCAGCATCCCCAGCTCAGCAGACGTGCTGGTTGCAGGAGATTGCCTTTCTTTCCATAACTCACCTGCCGAGTGGCAAAGTTCCCCTCCCTTCCCAGAAGGGACCGGTGAAGGCCCTTGCATGGGATCAGCCTGCAAGAACCAGGTTACGCTTAGAGAGCAGCCCCTCAGCAGAAAGGGCCACCAGTGAGCCAAACCAGAATGTGCTCAGGCCCTCACTGCTTTGGGACTGTTCAGCTGAGGGTTTCCAGGACTGACCGATGACTTGAGACTGGGGCAAAGCATTGCAGCGTGACAAACACGTCCAAAAACGGAAGTTCTCGTCTGGCCAAGGCTATATCACAGGCCTTCAGCTCAAATGGAGGTGAACAAAGAGCAGAATCGGGCACCAAGCAGAAATATTAGGAATGGGTTTAGACCTCCCCTGGAAGCCAGGTTTAAAACATCGATAGACAGAGATCAATGTGCTTATTGTAAACAGAAAAGATATTGGAAAAGGGGGTGGCCGCTACTTATGAACAAAAATGGGTTTCTGCAGAAGAGGGCGGATCCGCAGGTAGCAGATTTGCTGACTCTGGATCAGAATTTGGATTGATGGGGACCAGAGGAAGACTCGAAAGGTTCCCCAACGGAACCCCTGGTTACAGTAGAGTTGGGGAAAGAGAAATTAAAAATTTTGATAGATCCGGGAACAACTTATTCAGTATTAAATATATGTAAAGGCAAATTGAGTAAACAAACCATGCCTGTTGTTGGGGCAACAGGGAAAAGGGAAATACGGCCTTTCCTTTAACCACCGAATGTGGAATTGGGAATCGGGTATTTACCCAAAAATTTTTATATATCCCTAGTTGTCCGATGCCCTTGCTTGGGAGAGATATCCTGAGTAAATTAAATGCACAAATAACTTTTGAAAAAGGAGAAACACACATGTGAATATACCAGAAGATAAAGCCTTGGAGGCGCAAGTATTTGTGTTGCAGGAAACTATGGAAAAGACTGAAGAGATTCCAGAAATTGTGCTGGATGCTGTGAATCCATTGGTATGGGCTTCAGGAGTTCCTGGAAGATCGGGGACTGTAGAACCAGTGGTAATTGCGTTAAAATCCGGAGCTAAACCGGTAGGATGGAAACAATATCCAATTAAACTAGAAGCTAGGAAAGGTTTGGAATCTTTAATAGAAAAATTCTTAATTTATGGATTATTACGTGAATGCCAATCAGGACTTAATACTCCAATTTTGCCAGTAAAGAATCCTCATACAGATGAGTACAGATTGGTTCAAGATTTGAGAGCGATAAATCAGATTGTTCAGGATGTAGTGTTCCTGTAGTGGTTAATCCCTATACCCTTTTGACAACTCTCAAGGAATATGATCAGTGGTTTACAGTACTTGACTTAAAAGATGCATTCTTTTGTATACCATTGGACTTTGGAAGCCAGAAGTTACTTGCTTGTGAATGGGAGAACCCAAAGACTGGTCAGAAAACACAGTTATGCTGGACTGTTCTCCCACAAGGATTTAAGAATAGACCAACCATTTTTGGAAATCAGCTGGCAAAAGAGCTGGAAAAATGGCCACAGGATCATTCAGAGGTCACTTTACTTCAGTATGTCGATGACATTCTTTTGGGAACTCGAACTCAGGAGGAAGTTATTCAATTTACGATCAGCCTTTTAAATTTCTTGGGATTGGCAGGATACATGGTACCTATGAAAAAGGCTCAGATTGCCCAACAAACTGTGACCTACCTGGGATTTACTATCGCTCAGGGCCAGCGGAGTCTGGGCCTGGAACGAAAAGAAGCAGGTTGTCAAATACCAGAGCCTACATCTAAAAGAGAGTTACGAGCCTTTTTGGGAATGGCCGGGTGGTGTCGCCTTTGATATCTAATTTTGGACTTATTGCTAAACCACTTTGTGAAGCTGTGAAAGAAGTAGGAGAATTACTAGAATGGACACCAGAATGTCACACCGCTTTTGTTCAACTAAAGCAAGCACTAATGTCAGCGCCTGCCAGGGCTCCCTAATCTGGAAAAACCTTTTGAACTTTATGTACATGAGAGGTGCCATATTGCTTTAGGAGTTTTGGTACAACAAATAGGATCATGGAAGAGACCAGTGGGGTACTTTTCTAAACAATTGGACCAAGTTAGTAAAGGATGGCCGTCGTGCTTGCGAGCAGTAGCCGCCACTGTTCTGCTGATTCAGGAAGCCAGGAAATTGACTCTGGGACAGAAAATACTGGTACAGGTACCACATGCAGTGACTACCGTATTGGAACAAAAATGGGGACGTTGGTTATCTCCCAGTAGAACAATGAAGTATCAAGCTCTCCTGTTTCAGCAAGATGATATGGAATTGAAAGTAACTACAACTTTAAATCCTGCAACTTTGTTACCTGTCCCAGGTGATACAGAATTAACACAAAATGACTGTCTTAAGACTATTGAACAAGTGTACTCTAGTCGAGTCGATTTGAAAGATACACCCATAAATGATTAGGACCTAAATTTGTTTGTAGATGGAAGTAGTTTTGCAATAAATGCAGTTCGGAAAGCTGGCTACGCCATTGTAACGAATAATGCTGAATTAGAAGCTAAACCCCTTCCTGCAAATACTTCGGCACAAAAAGCAGAACTGATTGCACTAATAAGAGCTTTAGAACTGGCAGAAGGGAAAGTAGCCAATATATGGACAGACTCTAAATTTGTATTCGGGATAGTTCATGCTCATGGAGCCATTTGGAAAGAATGAGGTCTTTTGACATCACAAGGAACTCCAATAAAATATGGAGAACTCATAAAGAAGTTATTACAAGTTATACAGTTACCTAAGCAAGTAGCAAGAATGCACTGCAGGGCTCACCAGCCTGGAAATACTCCCGAGATTTTAGGCAATCAACATGCTGATCAAGCAGCAAAAAGGGCTGCTGAAGGACAGGTGTTATTGATATGGTCTGAAAAATATTGAGATTTGAACGGGATTCCAGAATATAGTAGAGAGAAGAGGGTCAATTAGCTAAATTACTGAATGCTAAGAAGAAAAAGGATAATTGGTTGATTATGGAAGATAATCAAATTGTGGTCCCTTCAGTGATTCTATGAGAAATAATGGAGTCAGAACATAAAAGTATCCATTGGGGTGCTGAAACTTCAATGAATAATGTAAACTTACAAGTAATTGGAGTTGGAATGGGAGGCATAGCTAAAAGTATTGTGAGAAAATGTGAGATATGCAGAAAAATAACCCTCAGATACAACCAATACCTCCCCCTGGACAAACTAAGAAGGGAAACACGCCTGGTGATTATTGGCAAATTGCCTTCTCAGAACTCCCGTGTCAGAATGGGTGTCGATACTTGTCAGTATTGGTAGACACTTTTTCAGGTTGTCCAGAGGCCTTTCCCTGCCACACCAACCAAGCAAGGGAAGTAAACAAAGTATTGTTAAAGGAAATAATACCTCGATTTGGAATGTCATCTGATCGAGGACCACATTTTGTAGCAAAAATCCTTAAAGAATTGGCAAAAGTGTTAGGAATTACATGGGATTTACACACTCCGTGGAGACCACAGTCTAGTGGTAAAGTAGAGAGAATGAACCAATCAATAAAAAGACAGCTTAGTAAAATTTGCCAGGAGACACAGTTAAAATGGCCAGAAGTATTACTACTAGCTTTGTTAAGGGTTAGAATAACCCCCAGAGCAAGGGAGAAAATTAGCCCTTTTGAAATCTTGTATGGTAGACCTTACCAAACTGTAAATCATGAACCAGGTTCTCTAACTATTTTGGGAAGACATTATCTTAAGGAATATGTGATATCCCTGGGAGAAGTTCTATCTTCTGTTAATAGGTATTTGCAGCTAAGGACACCCTTGAGTCTGGATATAGGGGCCCACAATTCTCAGCCCGGAGATTTGGTCTACGTGCGAATGAGCCTTTGAAAGAATGCTGGAAAGGACCGTTCCAAGTACTACTTACTACCTACACAGCAGTAAAATTGGAAGGAATTGGACCTTGGATTCATCACTCCAGACCTCCTAATATTGGGTGGAAGATTGAAACCAGAAAAGAAAATCCATTGTATTTGAAATTAACAAGGGTTAATTCATGAATTGCACTTGGAGCTTTGACATATCATACATTGAATTATGTTGTATACAGGGCCTAGTATTTTTACATTGTATTTTAGCTACTGTTTCTATTCTGTTACTGAAATGTATGTGCAAGTATACTAATCTTTTTAGAATAAGAAATGAAGGAACTAAGGGGGGTGATCCTCCGTTATTGTTTTCGGATAGGAATACTCCATTATGGATTTGAGGAAACGTTCAAATTGTTAACTTCCTGGGTTCCTGACCTTAGTCAAAGGGTGAAGAAGTTATTAGCTGTCTCAATGATTATTGTATTAACTTTGTTTGTACTTATGTAATAATACAGTGTTTTTGGAAATGTTGTTCCATAATTGGAAAATAACTCTATGAAAGAGTGAGACTAATATAAGAGAAACTACAGTGAAGTTCTTCTTCTATAGTCTCAAAGCGGGGAAATGAAGCCTCGGACAGTTGCAAATTATGTAAAAAATATGTAAGACAGTTACAAGCTTAATGATGAATTGTCATTTTCTTATCAAGGATGTAGCTCTTCTGTTCCTCCCAAACCTTCCTGGAATACATCATCCTTAGTCCCTGAGAAAAGCAGTGTCAGGATGATCTGAACATACGTAAACATATGGAAAAGGCTGTATTTCAAAGACTGTTTTAATAAGACTGGAATGGTTGCCAGGGGCATGCCTGATAAAGCAGCAAACCTGTGCCCTAAAACTGAATTTTGCTTCAAAATGAGGAGGGGGCACTTCCTCAATCGACCACCGACGACCCCAGAGACCCCCACACAAATGCAAAAGGACTGGGAAGAATGCCAAGGAAGATAAGAATTAATGCTTATATCATCTCATGAACACAGGGAGACTGGGGTCGTGAGGGGCTGTGGGGAGGAAAGGAGAGGGCACGGGGAGTTCTAGGGGGCTGTGGGTGATGATGTTTGTTGGCCTCTGTGTAAATGTGTCCCTGGCTGCTGCAGCCCGAGTACTCTCAGATATGCGTACAGGGGTTGGCCTGCACGGTGCTGAATTGTTGCCAAAAAGGTGGTGTGAAAAAACTACCATGGCTTGAGAAGACGGTGGTTCCACCTGATGATACAGCATCCTAAATACTCCGGGGATGGAGGGCAGGTGAGACTGGCACGCAGGGAGCTGGCTTGCGGCAGGCAAGGTGGTGGCACCCAGTGCCTAGCAGGTGAGACTGGGCCTGGCCTCGAGGGGCTGCGGGGATTGGCATGCAGGGCAAGACCCTCTCCCTGCACCCCAACAAAGACACCCGAGCACATGGAGGAGGAAATAGAAAAGGCTTTATTGGGGGGGCTGTCAAAAGGCTAGCAGCCCCTCACTGACCACAGGCAAGATGACTCCCAGTGCATATGCCTGGCGGGTGTAGGTCTCCTGAGACAGCAGCCACAGCAGCAGTTGCTAGAAGAGCTCGGACTCACACTAGGAGGCGTTGAGGACAACAGAAGAGGGATGGGAGATGGGGCAGGGGGGACACAACCCAGCCCCATCTCGCATCCGAGCCCCAGGGGGCCGTTCAGGGAGACCAACTGCAGCTCCCCAGCTTTCTCGTTCCTCCCTTGGGCAGGGAGGAACACAAGGGAGAAGACCATACCTGGCCTGGGGAAAACCGACTTTGAGCACTTCCCAGCTGCAAAGCCCGCAGCTGGCCAGCAGCTCCCCAGCAGCCTGGACTTGTGAGCCCCGCCGGCTGGAGCAGGTGTCTGGCCCATCACACCTGCTGCCCAGGAGCAGGCCGCAGGGCACAGGGGACCCAGTTGGAACACCCACTCCAGTTGGTAAATGAAGCCGCGTCTCCTTGCCAGCATGTCTCTCTCCTGCAGGTCAACACAGAGCAAGGACAGTTGTCAAGCACTGCTGCAAGGTCAGGACAGCTGGAGTTGCACAGCGCCCCTGGCCTCTGCCTTGCGCAGGAGCATAGCCCATGCGTGGCTGTGACTTCCCTGGAGCCCTCACCCCAGGGAGACCCACGCTATCCAGGGCAGGGGCTGGCATAAGCTCTCTCCCTTACCAGCTGTGCTTCCAACGGCTCCGGCAGCAGTCCCCAGCGCTCTGCCTCCTTCTTCCTCTGCTGCTGGCTGCAGGCAACAGGGCTTTGTTGGATGAGTTACAGACCTCCATGGCCATGCGAGGGGGCCCCTTCCAAACATACACCACGCCAAGCAGGGATTGGGCTCCCCTGTCACACCACGTGCTGCACATTCCCCCTACCCCAGTGCCTGGCACCAGCGCTCGCAGCCCCATCACGCCGGGGGCTGCAGAGACACCCCTGGACACCCATGTGGGGCGAGGGGCTCAACTCACCAGGTCTCTTCCTGCTCCAGTGCCTCTTCAAGCTTCTTCATTTCCTGACGCAGCACCTGGGAGAAGGAAGGGTCTGAGCCTGCTGCGGCCCTCCTCCGACCCCCCCACCCCAGGGCTCGTGGGCACCCACCCATTTTCCCCCAGCCCCTTCAGCACTACCTCATTTGCCTGATTATCCTCCCACAGCCAGGCCATCATCTGGGCGTAGTGCTTTTCGCCCATGCAATGGGCTGGGCTGGGACCTGGGCACCCTCGCCCCTCCCCAGCCCCAGGGCCATGCTCAATTGCTACCACACTGCTCCAGGGCACCAGGGCACTGGGAGACTGGGCGTCTCACAAGGCCAGGCATAGGGAAGTGATGGACGCTCCCATATTGTGGGGAAAATGTCCTCCCCAGTCACACTTCTGCCCACAGCCACTGGACAACTGGCACTTGGTGACTCTCCTTGAGCAGGGGGGGTCGAACAAAACAAGATGACCTTCAGAAGTCCCTTCAAACCTCTCAGCCCCAGCCGACTCAGCTCTGGGACATGGGCAGAGGAGAGGACACCAACCTCACTGTTGAGCTTCTGTATCACATCATGCAGATCCTGATGGATCTCCTCCTGCATGCAGGAAGGACAGCAGGGGCTCAGGGCCTGCAGCCCCAGCCCCCGCGGACTGGGAGCCAATCCACACCTACCATACACTGCAGTAGCTCCTTGCTGCTTGACATTTGTATGAAGCTCTGTACAGAATATCTGCTGCCCGCAGGAACTGTGAACCATCAGATTCCCTGTCACAGACGTACACCCCTTCACACATGGCGTTGCCCCAGCTTCCCATGTCCCAGCGCTCATCAGCCACCTGCACACCCGCACCTGGCCATCAATCCTGCATGCCCCCTCGTCCTGTGCCCGGCTCGGCCTGCGCTAGCTGGGTGCTAAGAACAGTGGCAGGAAGTAGTGGTGAGGTCACGAGTGACCTGCAATGCTGTGCCGCCCTCTGCCTTTCCGTGAAAGAAGTCTGTCTGGGAAAGAAGAGGGAATAGGAACGTCCGCAGGAGGGGCAGGGGCCCAATCCCTCCATTGTGGACACAATATCCCAAAGTGATTATCTTCCCCAGCCACGTCGCTGCCCATGGCTCCTAAGGCACACGGACCCAGCACTGGCAACCCCTCCCTAACCCTGTCAGGACAGGCCTCCTGCTCCCCTGAACCTTCTGTGCCTCTTCCAGGCTTGCGGCTGCCTCCCTGCTTGCCACCTGCAAGTGCTCCTGCGGGAGAGGAGGGGAAGAGGAGCAGCCATCAGGGCACCGGCACACTCCCACGAGTGCACTCCCCTCAGCATTACCCCCTCCCGGTTCCCCTCGGGCACTGCCTTTGCCCACGCATCCCCTCTTTTCCCAGCCCTGCAGGCACTGCGGGCTGGCAGAGGGACCCCCAGGCCCAACTCTGGACGTGGTCCCCATCTGGACATGGTCCTGAGCAACTGGCTCTAGGTGACCCTGCTTGAGCAGGGGGCATGGGACAAGAGAAGATGATCTCCAGAGGTCCCTTCCAACCTCAACCAGTCTGTGACTCTGTGAACTCACCTTGGTGTGGGTCACCATCCCCCCCAGCTGCTGGAGCTCCTGGCGGTTCTTTTCCAAACACCGCACGATGACACAGTTCTGGGAAGAGGAGCCGCACGCAGGCACTGAGCCCCTGACACAGCCCCGGGAGCCCCAGCGGGGGGATATGGGCAGAGGAGGGGACACTGACCTCCATGCTGCGCTGTGCTGCTCCATGGTTTTCTGCAGCTCCTGCTGCTTCTTCCCCTGCGTGGGGAAAAGAGGGGTCAGGGGCTCAGGTCTCGCAGCCCCAGCTCCTGGGGACAAGGGGAACACTCCACACCTACCAGACACCGCAGCACCGCAGACTCCTTGTGCCTTTGTGACTTGAACACTGAGCCAGGCTCTCCTGGAGCATGCAGAGGTCTTGCTTCACCACTTCTGTCTGCATAGCTGCACCTGCGCATCAGGAGCCAGCAGGGTGTGAGGGGCACAGCCACGGGCACTGTCAGGCACGGATGCTCACGGGGATGCTGCCCTATCCTGGCACACAATCGCACACTGACACGTGGGTGTGCTCAGGGGAACCCGCTCCCGCACATCTGTGTGCAGGCATGCCATCCTGCTCACCTGCAGCTGTGTCCAGCACTGCAGCTGCTGACACAGCTACAGCCATAGAGCCGCAGGCACAGCCACGCACCGCCTTGCACTCCCAAGCAGAGATGCACCCAGGCACTCTCCGGCACCGGATACTGCTGCTCCTCCCGCTGTATCACCCTGAAAGAGGTCTGCCTGGGAGAGAAGCGGGCCCAGTCAAAAGTCCATGCCATGCCCGCTCTGAGGGGGCTTGCCCCCACAAACATGTTGAGCCCCGTCCCTCCTCTCCCCAGTACCTTCTTGACCTCAACCTGCTCCTGAACAGCTTCTGCCAGCTCTGACCACTGCTGCCACTGCAAAGCAAGTGGGAGAAATTGCAGGGAGCCATGGTGGGAAAGGGCATCCCCAGTCAGTCCCCAGGGCACGGGGAGGTAAGGCCACGGCCAGGGCGGCAGGCACCCGGGTGTCCTGGGGCTAGCGCCATTGCCCGGCAGCTCTGGCCACTCCCCGAGGGATTTCTGGATGCGGGTCACAGACTTTGATCTGCTCCCGCACTGCTGTGCTCCCTCTGCCTTTCCCTGAAAGAGGTCTGCCTTGGAGAGAGGAGGGAACAGGAACGTCTCCAAGAGGGGCAGGGCTGGAGGAGGACCCCCATTGACACCGGCCAGGGTGCAATCCCAGACTACCCAGCATCCCCACCTCCAGCCCATGCCTGGCTTTCTGTTACACACGGCATCCCCTGACACACAAGTGAGGGTCACCCATCCTGCCCCCTTCCCCAAAGCCATACTACTGTGCCTGCAGACTCACATCAGGGACTCTTCTGCAGCACAGCCACCACCAAATGCTTGTGCAATCTGCAATGGCCCAATCCCTCTGTCGTGGACCCAGACCACAGGGTAAATGTTATGTGTTCCCACCCTCCCCCTGCCTTGCCCCTCCCACCCCAGTAACACCCCTGCCTCCCTTTTGGTCATCTGAAAGTGCACCTGTGGGACAGGAGGGGAGGAGGAGCAGCCATCAGGGCACCCAGGTGCTCCCATGAGCGCATTCCCCTCTGCATTATCCCCTCCCGGCTCCCCTCAGGCACTGCCTTTGCCCCCACCTCCCCTCTCTTACCCAGCCCTGCAGGCACCCGAGGCAGGCAGAGGGACCCCCACACCCAACTCTGCACATGGCCCAATTCTGCACACGGCCCAACTCTGCACACACTCTCCACCCAACCCCTCCAGCCAGCACCACCAACCCCCAGCCACTCAACCCACCCATATGCAGTGCAGCAACCAATCAGGGGGCCCTGCCCTTCTGCTCTACCAATGAGCAAGCAGTTTCTGTTGTAAGGGGATGGGGCCCGTTGGGAGCTCCCCGGGCTACGTGCCTGCTCGTCCGACAGATCATGGCTCCTCACAGGCGGCCCCACCCCGTCGGGAGTGCTCCCTGCCCCCGAAATGGCGGCAGTCACACCGGCTTCGCCCTCTCCTGGCTGCTCTCCCCCACGCTCCCATCTGCAGCATTTGAGCACTCAGACTCTCCTGCACTCGCTTCTGGATTTGTGCACTCCCATGAGAACGAACCTCTGCTACAGCACCAATATTGTGCCGGAAATGGGAAAAATCTCCAGCAGGCACCACTGGAAAGAGCAAGACAGAGAAAGAAAGGAAGTGGGCAAACTCTTCCTGGAAGGGTTTCCTGTGCTTGGTGCCACTGAATGGATTTAGTTTTCCCTGTGAATCATCCCCAGTTCCCTTTCTATGTTCTTCTTCTGTGTCACCTCTCCCTTTTGGGAAGGAAACAACTCCCCCCCCTCAGCCTCCCCCTTTTTGGGGGGAAATAGCTCCATCCTCCCAGACTATAGAGGGGGGGAGGACCTTGGGGGGAGCAGATGCCTGGGGTACCTGAAAGAAGAGGGATGTCTGGCGGGAACTGGTGGGATCAGGAGGGTCTGGGTGGGGGAACCGAGGGGGTTGGGGATGTCTGGAGAAAACTGAGGACATGGGGGTGTCTGGGGAGAAGTGAATGTGTGCCTGGGGGAACTGAGGAGATAGAGGGAGTCTGAGAGGAACTCAAAGGATTGGGGGTGTCTGAACAGGGGAACTGAGGGGATCGGGGTCTTCTGGTTGGAAGTGAGGGGATCAGTGGTATTTAGGAGGCACTTGAGAAGATTGAGAAGACATTGACTTGCGGAAAACAGACTCCACAATCTGTGAGATTGTAAAGTAGGTATGTTTATTCAGCGCTGGGCGGCACGGGGGGTAACCCCACCAAAGTCGTGCGCGCCTCAACACGGTACTTGCCAGAAATATATACAGCGAAATGTTGCATATACATAATACGCCTATACATATGCATGACCTATTCCCGCTTTGTATTAAAATAAGCTTCAAGACGTTATTTCCATGAGCCCCTCCTATCTACGCTTGCACATTGCCTCCTGGTGGTGGTTGTTGGGGGTCGTGGGGATGAAGGTTAGTGGTTCCTCTTCGTCACCGCTAATAACCCCCGTTTTTGCACAGACTCAGTTGTTCCCTGGCCTTTACCCAAATCACAGGGTTGGTTTCAACTGGCTTCAAACAAACTCCTGGTTCTTATCAGGAACTGTTGTTGCGATTCCTCCGCTGAGCCTTACAAAAATGTTGCAACTAATGTACTAAGTCATTTCGCCCATAGTTTCAATTCTTTAATCACTCATCCCTTCTCGTTCACCCTTTCAACATCTGAGTGGGAGATCTGGGATGCCTGGAAGGGTAACTGAGGGTATCAGGACTGTCTGGGAGGAAGCAGAGGCATTTTTGGGGCTGAGGCTTCTGGGGCTAACTGAGGGGATTGGGGGCACTGAGGGGGTAACAGAGGGGATCAAGGGCCTGGCAGCCTGGCAGGGAATGGCTCCTCACCCCACAGGCGCCCCTGCAGTGCCGCATCCCCCTAAGGGTGCCATGACAGCACCATAAAACCCTCCCCCAGGCATCCCTGCCCCACCTTGGGCCCTGCAATCCCCTGCGAATCCCTTTCCTCCCCCACCAGGTACCAGCCCCTGCTTATATACATCCTGGCTCTGCCCCTTCTGCGCAGCATGGCAGGGTGGAGGCACCCTTCTCATCCCCCATTCCCGCCCGGGGGGTTTCTGTGTCCCCCCCATATCTGGATTAATACCACTAAAGGGCCTAGCTTGAAGTGTGTTCATGTCAGCATTCCCTTAGGACTGTAGGGCACGATCAGGGCCCTGGCCGCAGGGTTTTAATTGCATTTTTAATCATGCATACAACTCCTCCAAACAACCCCATCACAGCCCCAACACTGCCTATAAGTACACAGGTGACAGAAGGACAGCGAGGAGAAATGGGGGCCTGCTGCTGAATGAGGTGGGGGAGCTGGGCACACAGCAGGTGGGAAAGGCTGAAGCACTGAAAGCTGCCTTTGCCGTCTCTACCAGCCCGACCAGCCTTCAGGAATCCCAGGTCACAGAGGCCGGGGGAAAGGCTGGAGCAAGGCAGACGCACCCTTGGCAGAAGAGGATCAGGTCAGGGAATACTTAAGGAAACTGGCCGTACAGAAGTGTATGGGCACAGATGGGATGCACCCGCGAGGGCTGAGGGATCCAGCTGATGGGAGATGCACAAGCCAGGGCCCTGCTGCTGCCCTGCTCCTCCCCAGCGATCACCCCCTTTAGAGAAAGCCCATACTATAGCCTGTGGGCAGGGGGTGTCCCTACAGGAATCCTTGGACTGGAAGAATTGCCAGGAGAAAAATCCTGAAATTATTTCGGTTTAATATTGTTGGGAAGGTGGCAGTATTGCCCTGTCTGAGTCACCTGGGCTTTATTACGTGGTGGGGAGGGTTGTGCATCCAGAAGAGATCAGCACATCCACGAAACCCATCTGGCACAAACATGTTTGATATTTAATATTCTTTTATCAAATTTTGCTATTCTAATTTTTAAAAAAAATTGCAACAAAGAGACAAATCAACCCCTGGAGTGGGATTTTGCACCTGTCTTTGTGTTTCCTGTGGATTATAACCCCAACAGCCCCATGCAACACGATGGCCAAGGGCCCGGCTACGCTGGGAGCAGCCAAGCACAAAATGTCCAGCTGGAAAATAAGATGAACATGAGTTATTTCTCACCCCAAAATAGAGGAGGGCCATGGGATGGGACTGAGTTCCCCCCCCCAAAATAGTACAGGAGGATGCTGGGGGGAATTATTTCCCCCTCCTCCCCCCCCCCCCAAAATGCAGGAGGGCCATGGGGGTAGTATTTTCTCCCAAAAAAAGGGAGTGGTAGCACAGGAAAAGAACCTAGAAAGGAAACTGGGAAAGGGAAGGGGAACTAGTGGGGAAGGGAGCTTTCTCCCTCAGGAGAAGGATGCTTGTGGTCTGGGCTACAAGGTACAGGACAGGAGAATGGGGCTTGAAGGAGAAGGCACCGATTGTCCAGCTCCAGGTTCCGCAGCCCAGGGTCGCTCACCAAAGCTCCAGTGTCACTGGGAGAGCAGAATCGCAGCTGCAGGAGAGCTCTCCCGCTGGCAGAGAAGAGATTGACACACTCAAACAGGGTGGACACGAGACTCCAGAAGCCTGGGGAAACAATCCAGGCCAGGATTCTACTGTACGTCTCACCAGTGGTCCCCAAAATTCCCCCCTACAAGCCCCCCCCCGCGCTAGGAAGAAAAGAAATACTGCCCTTGGACCACTGGCACAGGCATCCCACTGCCTATGGCAGAGCCCCGGCACCCCGAGCCCCCAGGGCAACTCACCTCAGCCAAGAAGTGCTCTTATGCCTCCTTGATGCCAGCTGCTCCTCCTGCAGGCCAAGGCACAGCAGGGACACGTGTTGGGGTGTGCGAGGCGGCCGAGGTTTGGGGGCTCAGACCCTCTCCCTTGTCCCCAGCGTTGGCAGACCCATCACGCCGGGAGCTGCAGAGACTCCCCTGGACACCCATGTGAGGCGAGGGGCCCAACTCACCAGGTCTCTTCCTGCTCCAGTGCCTCTTCAAGCTTCTTCATTTCCTGTCGCAGCACCTGGGAGAAGGAAGGGTCTGAGTCCCTGAGCCCGCTGCGGCCCTCCTCCGACCCCCTCACCCCAGGGCCCGTGGACACCCACCCATTTTCTCCCAGCCCTTTCGGCAGTACCTCATTCTCCTGCTCATCCTTCTGCAGCCAGGCCACCATCTGGGCATAGTGCTTTTCCAACTGCAAAACAATGGGCGTCCCATGCGGGCAGCTGGGCTGGGACCTGGGCACCCTCGCCCCTCTCCAGTCCCAGGGCCATGCCCACTCGCTACCCCACTGCTCCAGGGCACTGGAAGACCGGGCGACTCACAAGGCCAGGCATAGGGAAGTGATGGACGCCCCCAATTGTGGGGAAAATGTCCTCCCCAGTCACGCTTCTGCCCACAGCTACTGAGCAACTGGCACTAGGTGACCCTCCTTGAGCAGGGGGGTCGGACAAGACAAGATGACCTCCAGAAGTCCCTTCAAACCTCTCAGCCCCAGCCGACTCAGCTCTGGGACGTGGGCACAGGAGAGGACACTAGGGGGAAGGGGTGGGGGCACGTGGCAGGGAGGCAGTGACCCACGTGCTTCAGGTCTGACCCCTTGAGCGGCTGCGTGCAGCGACGCCGCATTCAGGAGTTGGCAGGCCGGGTCGCTCCGGCCTCCATCTGACAGGGCCTCTCCCTTTGGAAGCGAAACCTGTGAGCGGCTGGAGAAGCTGTCAGGGAGCAGCAGGGGCTGTGCCGGCCGGTGGCTGTGGGGTCAGCAGGGACAGGGCCTTGAGGAAGGACCACTGGCTATGAGATTGCTAGGATGGGCCCCATGGGATGGGGTGGACCTGGCAAGGGGGCCACGGGAACAACACCGCTGAGGATGGGGACAGGGGGCCACTGGGCTGTGAGGCCACCAGGGAGCCGGGGAGACTGGGGTCCTGGGAATGTGGGGAGGGAGAAGGGCAGGGGCTGGGGGACTGTGGTGTGAGAGGGGCAGCGTGGGGGCCATAGGGACCGTGAAGTGAGAGGACAGGTGGGTGGCTGCGGGGTTGTGGGGAGCTGTGGGGAGGAAGGCAGGGGGCTTGAGGGGGTCTAGGGGTCTGTGGGTGGTAACATTTGCTGGCCTCCGTGTAAATGTGTCCCTGGCTACGCCTGAGTAGTCTCAGATGCACTTGCAGGGGTTGGCCTGCACGGAGCTAAATGGTTCCAAAAAGGTGGAGTAAAAGAAGTACTGTGGCCTGAGAAGAGGGTGTTTGCACCTGATGATACAGCCTCCTAAATCCTCCGGGGACGGAGGGAGGGAGGGCAGCTGAGACTGGCATGCAGGGAGCTGGCTTGCGGCAGGTGGGTGGCACCCAGTGCCTAGCAGGTGAGACTGGGCATGGCCTTGAGGGGCTGCGGGGACCCGCCCTCAGGGAAAGACCCTCTCCCTGTGCCCCAACAAACACGCCAGAGCACATGGAGGTGGAGATAGAAAAGGCTTTATTGGGAGGGCTGTCAAAAGGGCAGCAGCCCCTCACTGACCACGGGGATGATCTTTCCCAGTGCATGTGCCAGGTCAGCGTAGGTCTCCTCAGACAGCACACGCAACAGCAGGCGATAGAAGACCTCGGGGTCGTACCAGGAGGCGTAGAGCACTGCAGCAGCCAGAGCGAAGCCAGCGGCCAGCTGCAGGCCAACCAGTAGCAGGCAGAATGTCCTGTGGGACAGAAGAGGGATGAGAGACAGGTCAGGGTGGATGCACCCCAACCCCATCTTGCTTTTGGGATGGAGGAGTTCGTTCTGGGAGCCCCACGGGCTGCCTCCCCAGCCCTTACTCATTGCACCATCAGGCAGAGTGGGAAGCGAGTCTCCACAAGTACGGGAAACCACCCCGGCCCAGAGTTCTCCTGTATGTCTCGCCAGTGGGCCCCAAAATCCCCTCCCTATGCATCCCCGAAGCTAGGAGGAAAAGAAATACTGAAACGTTTCATCCCAGAGAAGTCCAAAGCTGCCTAATGCCCTTGGACCACTGGCACAGGCATCCCACTGCCTATGGCAGAGCCCCGGCACCCCGAGCCCCCAGGGCAACTCACCTCAGCCAAGAAGTGCTCTTATGCCTCCTTGACGCCAGCTGCTCCTCCTGCAGGCCAAGGCACAGCAGGGACACGTGTTGGGGTGTGCGAGGCGGCCGAGGTTTGGGGGCTCAGACCCCCTCCCCTGTCCCGCTGAGATCAGTGCCCCCATGTCCCCCGGGTACAGTGCGGACCCTTCCCTCCCCAAGGCCCACAGCGGGGTTTGTCTGTCCTACCAGCCGCACAGCCACCATCTCCTGCAGCAGCGACTCCTCTGTCTCGTCTGCCTGCACTGTCTTCTCCCTGCTACGGACATCATGGGGTTCTAGGCTGTGAGAAGAGACCTCGGCCGGCATGGCGACCCCCCGCGTGGCCAACAGGGAGCCAGGGTGCTGCCCAGCCTGTGCTGGGGTTGGCACCAGGCACCCCCGGTATCCCAGCACTGCACAGACCCGGTTCCCCTCCCCTGTCCCGCCGCAGCCCTGGGGAGCGTGGAGGAGAGCCTGGGAGCTACTCAGAGTTGCGCAGAGCTGCTTCCAGGAGTCCCGAGTTGCTCAGAGGTGTTTTGAGCTGCTTAGGAGAAGGCAAAGGGCTCTCCAGAGCAGGCTGGAGGCGCTGACAGGAGCCAGAAGGATGTCTACGAGCGGCAGAGGTCTGCCCAAAGCTGCTCATCACTCCCCCACCCCGCTGCCCCAGGTTTCGATCAGGGCCCCATCACCACTCACAAAGCTGTTGGCTCTCGGAGGCGTTCCCGTCTCTCCTGGAGGCGCTGGAGCTTGTTCCTGAGCAGCTGGACAAGCAGAGGGCCCAGTCAAGAGTCCATGCCATGCCCGCTCTGAGGGGGCTTGCCCCCACAAACATGTTGAGCCCTCGTCCCTCCCGTCCCCCTTGTACCTTCTTGACCTCAACCTGCTCCTGAACAGCTTCTGCCAGCTCTGACCACTGCTGCCACTGCAAAGCAAGTGGGAGAAATTGCAGGGAGCCATGGTGGGAAAGGGCATCCCCAGTCAGTCCCCAGGGCACGGGGAGGTAAGGCCACGGCCAGGGCGGCAGGCACCCGGGTGTCCTGGGGCTAGCGCCATTGCCCGGCAGCTCTGGCCACTCCCCGAGGGATTTCTGGATGCGGGTCACAGACTTTGATCTGCTCCCGCACTGCTGTGCCTCCCTCTGCCTTTCCCTGAAAGAGGTCTGCCTGGGAGGGAAGAGGGGACAGGAACGTCTCCGAGAGGGGCAGGGCTGGAGGAGGACCCCCACTGACACCGGCAGGTTGCAACCCCAGGGTACCCAGCAACCCCCCCTCCAGCCCATGCCTGAGTTCGTGTTACACACGGCATCCCCTGACACACCCAGTGAGGGTCACTCCTCCCACCCCCTTCCCCAAAGCCATATTGCTGAGCCTGCGGACTGACATCAGGGTCCCCTCTGCAGCACAGAGCCAACAGCCTGGGGGATCTCCAGGGGCCCAATCCCTCCATCACAGATGCCGTATCCCGGAGTAGATGTCCTGCCCTGCCACACCACTGCCCGTGGCTGCTGGGGTGCACAGACCCAGCACTGGCACCCCCCTCCCTGACCCTGTCAGGACAGGCCTCCTTCTCCCCTGTACCTTCTGCGCCTCTTCCAGGCTTGCGGCTGCCTCCCTGCTTGCCACCTGCAAGTGCTCCTGCGGGAGAGGAGGGGAAGAGGAGCAGCCATCAGGGCACCGGCACACTCCCACGAGTGCACTCCCCTCAGCATTACCCCCTCCCGGTTCCCCTCGGGCACTGCCTTTGCCCACGCATCCCCTCTTCTTCCCAGCCCTGCAGGCACTGCGGGCTGGCAGAGGGACCCCCAGGCCCAACTCTGGATGCGGTCCCCATCTGGACATGGTCCTGAGCAACTGGCTCTAGGTGACCCTGCTTGAGCAGGGGGCATGGGACAAGAGAAGATGATCTCCAGAGGTCCCTTCCAACCTCAACCAGTCTGTGACTCTGTGAACTCACCTTGGTGTGGGCCACCATCCCCTCCAGCTGCTGGAGCTCGTGGCGGTTCTTTTCCAAACACCGCACGACGACACAGTTCTGGGAAGAGGAGCCGCACGCAGGCACTGAGCCCCTGACACAGCCCCGGGAGCCCCAGCGGGCGGATATGGGCAGAGGAGGGGACACTGACCTCCATGCTGCGCTGCTCCATGGTTTTCTGCAGCTCCTGCTGCTTCTTCCCCTGCATGGGGAAAGGAGGGGTCAGAGGGTCAGGTCTCTCGCAGCCCCAGCTCCCGGGGCCAAGGGGAACACTCCACACCTACCAGACACCGCAGCAGCTCCTTGTGCCTTTGTGACTCAGCAGAACACTGAGCCAGGCGCTCCCGGAGCATGCAGAGGTCTTGCTTCACCGCTTCTGTCTGCATGGCTGCACCTGCGCGTCAGGAGCCAGCAGGGTGTGAGGGTCACGGCGGGGGGCACGGACTCCCGTGGGGACGCTGCCCTACGCTGGCACACAGTTGCCCATGGACACGCGGGTACGCTCAGGGGAACGCACCACCACACGACTGCGCACAGGCACGCCACCCTGCTCGCCTGCAGCTGTGCCCAGCACCGCGGGTGCTGGCACAGCTACATCCGTACACCCACAGGCACAGCCACACACTACCTTGTGCTCCTCAAGCACAGGCGCACCCGCGCTCTCTCACGCACAGGACACGGCCACGCACATGCACAGTCAGGGATGCCCAGGGCTGGCACGGCAGCCTCCCCCCAGAGAGGGGCACTGACAGCCGTCGGCACTCACGTGCCTGCACACCCTTCCCAGCCAGCGTTCCTGTGCGCGTGCGCGCACTGGTTCCATGCCCGGCTCGGCCTGCGTCAGGTGGACGCTGAGCAGGTGGCAGGAGGTGGTGGGGGGCACCAGGGACCGCTGAGGAGAGAAGGAGCTTCCCCTGCCTTGCTGTGCCAGGCAGCCCCGCAGGGCCCCTGCTGCCCGTGGGGCTGCCCCGCCCTGGGGCCTCTGCAATGCCACCTTCAGCGTCAGCGTCCCGCCCTTTGAGGTCAACATGCCCCCCCACCCCGGGACCCCCTTCCTTTTGGTCCCCCACCATCCCCAGCAGCACACGCGTCCTCCCCACCTGGCCCTGCCTCAGCCCAGGCTACTGCCTTCCCCCCAGCGTTTGCAGCCACACACAGACCCCTGGCCACCCCCTCGCCCAGCCGAGGGCTGCGGGGACTGTGGGGATACTCTGCCCTCACCCTCCTCTCTCCCGTCGGGGGCCTTCCGCTGCACGGCGGACACAGGACAGGTCGTTGGCGAGTACTCTCCAAACTCCTGCCCAGCAGCACCGAGGTTCTCCTCCAGATGCTTCCCCACCTCTGGGAGCAGCCTCCTTTGTACCCGCTGGGGCGCCCATGTCACAAGCCCACAGTGACATCACAGTGACACGGCCACCGCTGCCCACTGTGACGTGGCAATCACCTCCCTGGGGCTGGTGCCAAGGGCTGCCGTGGGGCCCAGGCGCGGCCACCGGGGAAACGGGGCGTCACTCTCAGCACCTACTCTTAGCAGACCGGCGGGAGTGACCGCGGGCGCCGCGTGTCAGCATCTCCCTGTGGGGTTTGCCTGTCCCGCGGCTGTCCAGCTGTGGCAGCTCCCCGCCCCAAGTCCAAGCGTGAGCCAGGCTGTGCATGTACTCCCAGCAGGCACATGCAGACACTCGCACACACGCGCGTGCACCACGGGTGTGCGCATGCGCACGGACAGACACACCGCGTGGGCTCCAGCACAGGGCTCAAGCATCCAGCCCCCGTTTGGATCCAGCATCCAGCCCCCAAACTACAGCCCGGGAAAGGGAAAAAACAGACTAGCCCTCTGCTCTAGCCCAGGCAGACACCGTGCTTGCAGTCTCCCAAGAGGAATGGGGTCTCTGACTTGCTCAGAGAGCCGCGGCTGCCGGCACGTTGGGGGACACCAGGAGGAAGGGGTGAGGGCACGCGGCATACACAAGTCGAGCTGGCACACATCATCTTTGGTTTATTATGCTTCCTAAAGGAGCTCTTGGGCTTGTGGGTGGTCGTTGTGGCTCACCATCTCCCCATGAACCTGTACTCGGTACATACAGGTGTACAGGCAGAGCCATCGTGGGGAGCGCACAGGCAGAAGGGAAAGCAGCAGCCACCTCCCTCTGACCGGTCACCTGGCGTTCATTGATGTTAGCAAAAGAGGATTTGCTGGCATTTTGTTTTCTTCTCGTTCGTGCGCAGGTACTGGAAAGACGGCAGCAGAAGGACACGCTAGCTAAAACCCCTTTTACTGCTGGCAATAAAGGTGCCTCTTGGCTGGGAGCACGAGAAGTACCCCTTTTTCCGCTCTTGATTCTTCATATACGGTTTTAAGACTACCCACATATTCATTTTTACGATTTACATAACCTCTACGCCTTGGCCATGACGTCACTTGTTACCACTCGCTTTTGAGTATTTGTTCACGTGAACCCCCAGTGGAAGCATGCTTAATGCATATTTATTAGCTGAATTTGCGTGATTTTCTTGCAACTTTGCCGCTTTCAGCCGGTTTGGTCTGGTTTCTTCTAACAGCAAACCCTGTTCTACAAGTGAGGTCATTGTTGTTCAAGTTGCATTGCGCCTGTCTTAAAATGGGCAGCCGTTTGCGCAGGGTGGTGGATACAGCCTCCTGCCTCCAAGTCGGGCAAGAGCCAGGTCTGAGGCAGAGCCATGGTGGGGCGCGCACAGGCAGAAGGGAAAGCAGCAGCCACCTCCCTCCAACCTGTCAGCTGACATTCATTGGCAAGGTCACGCACTTGTCCTGCAATCACAGAGTTCTTTATTCTCTTTCTAGTTTTATTTCAAAAGAACCGGGACCTCGCTGGGCGGTTCCCAAAGGCGGCCGCCAGCTTTGGTGGCAGGACCCAGTTAAGGATGTCCCTCTTCAGCAGGACCAGGATGAGGATGGCGATCTGCAGGAAGGCGAGGAACAGAAGAAGTCTCCTGGGGGACAGGAGAGGGGTCAGGCAGAGCAGGGGGCACATTTGTCTCAGCTCTTGCCAGCCACCCTCTTCGAACACCACCGTGGCACCTTGCTCTGTGCTGGGCACGACACTCCCCGCTCAGAACTGGAGTGAGGGGCCCGGGCATCTCTTTCAGCTCTACTGTAGGTCTCCCCAGTGGGCCCCAAAATCCCCCCCTACGCACCCCCCCCCGCGCTAGGAAGAAAAGAAATACTGAAACGTTTCCTCCCAGAGAAGTCCAAAGCTGCCTAATGCCCTTGGACCGCTGGCACAGGCATCCCACTGCCTATGGCAGAGCCCCGGCACCCCGAGCCCCCAGGGCAACTCACCTCAGCCAAGAAGTGCTCTTATGCCTCCTTGACGCCAGCTGCTCCTCCTGCAGGCCAAGGCACAGCAGGGACACGTGTTGGGGTGTGCGAGGCGGCCGAGGTTTGGGGGCTCAGACCCCCTCCCCTGTCCCGCTGAGATCAGTGCCCCCATGTCCCCCGGGTACAGTGCGGACCCTTCCCTCCCCAAGGCCCACAGCGGGGTTTGTCTGTCCTACCAGCCGCACAGCCACCATCTCCTGCAGCAGCGACTCCTCTGTCTCGTCTGCCTGCACTGTCTTCTCCCTGCTACGGACATCATGGGGTTCTAGGCTGTGAGAAGAGACCTCGGCCGGCATGGCGACCCCCCGCGTGGCCAACAGGGAGCCAGGGTGCTGCCCAGCCTGTGCTGGGGTTGGCACCAGGCACCCCCGGTATCCCAGCACTGCACAGACCCGGTTCCCCTCCCCTGTCCCGCCGCAGCCCTGGGGAGCGTGGAGGAGAGCCTGGGAGCTACTCAGAGTTGCGCAGAGCTGCTTCCAGGAGTCCCGAGTTGCTCAGAGGTGTTTTGAGCTGCTTAGGAGAAGGCAAAGGGCTCTCCAGAGCAGGCTGGAGGCGCTGACAGGAGCCAGAAGGATGTCTACGAGCGGCAGAGGTCTGCCCAAAGCTGCTCATCACTCCCCCACCCCGCTGCCCCAGGTTTCGATCAGGGCCCCATCACCACTCACAAAGCTGTTGGCTCTCGGAGGCGTTCCCGTCTCTCCTGGAGGCGCTGGAGCTTGTTCCTGAGCAGCTGGACAAGCAGAGGGCCCAGTCAAGAGTCCATGCCATGCCCGCTCTGAGGGGGCTTGCCCCCACAAACATGTTGAGCCCTCGTCCCTCCCGTCCCCCTTGTACCTTCTTGACCTCAACCTGCTCCTGAACAGCTTCTGCCAGCTCTGACCACTGCTGCCACTGCAAAGCAAGTGGGAGAAATTGCAGGGAGCCATGGTGGGAAAGGGCATCCCCAGTCAGTCCCCAGGGCACGGGGAGGTAAGGCCACGGCCAGGGCGGCAGGCACCCGGGTGTCCTGGGGCTAGCGCCATTGCCCGGCAGCTCTGGCCACTCCCCGAGGGATTTCTGGATGCGGGTCACAGACTTTGATCTGCTCCCGCACTGCTGTGCCTCCCTCTGCCTTTCCCTGAAAGAGGTCTGCCTGGGAGGGAAGAGGGGACAGGAACGTCTCCGAGAGGGGCAGGGCTGGAGGAGGACCCCCACTGACACCGGCAGGTTGCAACCCCAGGGTACCCAGCAACCCCCCCTCCAGCCCATGCCTGAGTTCGTGTTACACACGGCATCCCCTGACACACCCAGTGAGGGTCACTCCTCCCACCCCCTTCCCCAAAGCCATATTGCTGAGCCTGCGGACTGACATCAGGGTCCCCTCTGCAGCACAGAGCCAACAGCCTGGGGGATCTCCAGGGGCCCAATCCCTCCATCACAGATGCCGTATCCCGGAGTAGATGTCCTGCCCTGCCACACCACTGCCCGTGGCTGCTGGGGTGCACAGACCCAGCACTGGCACCCCCCTCCCTGACCCTGTCAGGACAGGCCTCCTTCTCCCCTGTACCTTCTGCGCCTCTTCCAGGCTTGCGGCTGCCTCCCTGCTTGCCACCTGCAAGTGCTCCTGCGGGAGAGGAGGGGAAGAGGAGCAGCCATCAGGGCACCGGCACACTCCCACGAGTGCACTCCCCTCAGCATTACCCCCTCCCAGTTCCCCTCGGGCACTGCCTTTGCCCACGCATCCCCTCTTCTTCCCAGCCCTGCAGGCACTGCGGGCTGGCAGAGGGACCCCCAGGCCCAACTCTGGACGCGGTCCCCATCTGGACATGGTCCTGAGCAACTGGCTCTAGGTGACCCTGCTTGAGCAGGGGGCATGGGACAAGAGAAGATGATCTCCAGAGGTCCCTTCCAACCTCAACCAGTCTGTGACTCTGTGAACTCACCTTGGTGTGGGTCACCATCCCCTCCAGCTGCTGGAGCTCGTGGCGGTTCTTTTCCAAACACCGCACGACGACACAGTTCTGGGAAGAGGAGCCGCACGCAGGCACTGAGCCCCTGACACAGCCCCGGGAGCCCCAGCGGGCGGATATGGGCAGAGGAGGGGACACTGACCTCCATGCTGCGCTGCTCCATGGTTTTCTGCAGCTCCTGCTGCTTCTTCCCCTGCATGGGGAAAGGAGGGGTCAGAGGGTCAGGTCTCTCGCAGCCCCAGCTCCCGGGGCCAAGGGGAACACTCCACACCTACCAGACACCGCAGCAGCTCCTTGTGCCTTTGTGACTCAGCAGAACACTGAGCCAGGCGCTCCCGGAGCATGCAGAGGTCTTGCTTCACCGCTTCTGTCTGCATGGCTGCACCTGCGCGTCAGGAGCCAGCAGGGTGTGAGGGTCACGGCGGGGGGCACGGACTCCCGTGGGGACGCTGCCCTACGCTGGCACACAGTTGCCCATGGACACGCGGGTACGCTCAGGGGAACGCACCACCACACGACTGCGCACAGGCACGCCACCCTGCTCGCCTGCAGCTGTGCCCAGCACCGCGGGTGCTGGCACAGCTACATCCGTACACCCACAGGCACAGCCACACACTACCTTGTGCTCCTCAAGCACAGGCGCACCCGCGCTCTCTCACGCACAGGACACGGCCACGCACATGCACAGTCAGGGATGCCCAGGGCTGGCACGGCAGCCTCCCCCCAGAGAGGGGCACTGACAGCCGTCGGCACTCACGTGCCTGCACACCCTTCCCAGCCAGCGTTCCTGTGCGCGTGCGCGCACTGGTTCCATGCCCGGCTCGGCCTGCGTCAGGTGGACGCTGAGCAGGTGGCAGGAGGTGGTGGGGGGCACCAGGGACCGCTGAGGAGAGAAGGAGCTTCCCCTGCCTTGCTGTGCCAGGCAGCCCCGCAGGGCCCCTGCTGCCCGTGGGGCTGCCCCGCCCTGGGGCCTCTGCAATGCCACCTTCAGCGTCAGCGTCCCGCCCTTTGAGGTCAACATGCCCCCCCACCCCGGGACCCCCTTCCTTTTGGTCCCCCACCATCCCCAGCAGCACACGCGTCCTCCCCACCTGGCCCTGCCTCAGCCCAGGCTACTGCCTTCCCCCCAGCGTTTGCAGCCACACACAGACCCCTGGCCACCCCCTCGCCCAGCCGAGGGCTGCGGGGACTGTGGGGATACTCTGCCCTCACCCTCCTCTCTCCCGTCGGGGGCCTTCCGCTGCACGGCGGACACAGGACAGGTCGTTGGCGAGTACTCTCCAAACTCCTGCCCAGCAGCACCGAGGTTCTCCTCCAGATGCTTCCCCACCTCTGGGAGCAGCCTCCTTTGTACCCGCTGGGGCGCCCATGTCACAAGCCCACAGTGACATCACAGTGACACGGCCACCGCTGCCCACTGTGACGTGGCAATCACCTCCCTGGGGCTGGTGCCAAGGGCTGCCGTGGGGCCCAGGCGCGGCCACCGGGGAAACGGGGCGTCACTCTCAGCACCTACTCTTAGCAGACCGGCGGGAGTGACCGCGGGCGCCGCGTGTCAGCATCTCCCTGTGGGGTTTGCCTGTCCCGCGGCTGTCCAGCTGTGGCAGCTCCCCGCCCCAAGTCCAAGCGTGAGCCAGGCTGTGCATGTACTCCCAGCAGGCACATGCAGACACTCGCACACACGCGCGTGCACCACGGGTGTGCGCATGCGCACGGACAGACACACCGCGTGGGCTCCAGCACAGGGCTCAAGCATCCAGCCCCCGTTTGGATCCAGCATCCAGCCCCCAAACTACAGCCCGGGAAAGGGAAAAAACAGACTAGCCCTCTGCTCTAGCCCAGGCAGACACCGTGCTTGCAGGCTCCCAAGAGGAATGGGGTCTCTGACTTGCTCAGAGAGCCGCGGCTGCCGGCACGTTGGGGGACACCAGGAGGAAGGGGTGAGGGCACGCGGCATACACAAGTCGAGCTGGCACACATCATCTTTGGTTTATTATGCTTCCTAAAGGAGCTCTTGGGCTTGTGGGTGGTCGTTGTGGCTCACCATCTCCCCATGAACCTGTACTCGGTACATACAGGTGTACAGGCAGAGCCATCGTGGGGAGCGCACAAGCAGAAGGGAAAGCAGCAGCCACCTCCCTCTGACCGGTCACCTGGCGTTCATTGATGTTAGCAAAAGAGGATTTGCTGGCATTTTGTTTTCTTCTCGTTCGTGCGCAGGTACTGGAAAGACGGCAGCAGAAGGACACGCTAGCTAAAACCCCTTTTACTGCTGGCAATAAAGGTGCCTCTTGGCTGGGAGCACGAGAAGTACCCCTTTTTCCGCTCTTGATTCTTCATATACGGTTTTAAGACTACCCACATATTCATTTTTACGATTTACATAACCTCTACGCCTTGGCCATGACGTCACTTGTTACCACTCGCTTTTGAGTATTTGTTCACGTGAACCCCCAGTGGAAGCATGCTTAATGCATATTTATTAGCTGAATTTGCGTGATTTTCTTGCAACTTTGCCGCTTTCAGCCGGTTTGGTCTGGTTTCTTCTAACAGCAAACCCTGTTCTACAAGTGAGGTCATTGTTGTTCAAGTTGCATTGCGCCTGTCTTAAAATGGGCAGCCGTTTGCGCAGGGTGGTGGATACAGCCTCCTGCCTCCAAGTCGGGCAAGAGCCAGGTCTGAGGCAGAGCCATGGTGGGGCGCGCACAGGCAGAAGGGAAAGCAGCAGCCACCTCCCTCCAACCTGTCAGCTGACATTCATTGGCAAGGTCACGCACTTGTCCTGCAATCACAGAGTTCTTTATTCTCTTTCTAGTTTTATTTCAAAAGAACCGGGACCTCGCTGGGCGGCTCCCAAAGGCGGCCGCCAGCTTTGGTGGCAGGACCCAGTTAAGGATGTCCCTCTTCAGCAGGACCAGGATGAGGATGGCGATCTGCAGGAAGGCGAGGAACAGAAGAAGTCTCCTGGGGGACAGGAGAGGGGTCAGGCAGAGCAGGGGGCACATTTGTCTCAGCTCTTGCCAGCCACCCTCTTCGAACACCACCGTGGCACCTTGCTCTGTGCTGGGCACGACACTCCCCGCTCAGAACTGGAGTGAGGGGCCCGGGCATCTCTTTCAGCTCTACTGTAGGTCTCCCCAGTGGGCCCCAAAATCCCCCCCTACGCACCCCCCCCCCGCGCTAGGAAGAAAAGAAATACTGAAACGTTTCCTCCCAGAGAAGTCCAAAGCTGCCTAATGCCCTTGGACCGCTGGCACAGGCATCCCACTGCCTATGGCAGAGCCCCGGCACCCCGAGCCCCCAGGGCAACTCACCTCAGCCAAGAAGTGCTCTTATGCCTCCTTGACGCCAGCTGCTCCTCCTGCAGGCCAAGGCACAGCAGGGACACGTGTTGGGGTGTGCGAGGCGGCCGAGGTTTGGGGGCTCAGACCCCCTCCCCTGTCCCGCTGAGATCAGTGCCCCCATGTCCCCCGGGTACAGTGCGGACCCTTCCCTCCCCAAGGCCCACAGCGGGGTTTGTCTGTCCTACCAGCCGCACAGCCACCATCTCCTGCAGCAGCGACTCCTCTGTCTCGTCTGCCTGCACTGTCTTCTCCCTGCTGCGGACATCATGGGGTTCTAGGCTGTGAGAAGAGACCTCGGCCGGCATGGCGACCCCCCGCGTGGCCAACAGGGAGCCAGGGTGCTGCCCAGCCTGTGCTGGGGTTGGCACCAGGCACCCCCGGTATCCCAGCACTGCACAGACCCGGTTCCCCTCCCCTGTCCCGCCGCAGCCCTGGGGAGCGTGGAGGAGAGCCTGGGAGCTACTCAGAGTTGCGCAGAGCTGCTTCCAGGAGTCCCGAGTTGCTCAGAGGTGTTTTGAGCTGCTTAGGAGAAGGCAAAGGGCTCTCCAGAGCAGGCTGGAGGCGCTGACAGGAGCCAGAAGGATGTCTACGAGCGGCAGAGGTCTGCCCAAAGCTGCTCATCACTCCCCCACCCCGCTGCCCCAGGTTTCGATCAGGGCCCCATCACCACTCACAAAGCTGTTGGCTCTCGGAGGCGTTCCCGTCTCTCCTGGAGGCGCTGGAGCTTGTTCCTGAGCAGCTGGACAAGCAGAGGGCCCAGTCAAGAGTCCATGCCATGCCCGCTCTGAGGGGGCTTGCCCCCACAAACATGTTGAGCCCTCGTCCCTCCCGTCCCCCTTGTACCTTCTTGACCTCAACCTGCTCCTGAACAGCTTCTGCCAGCTCTGACCACTGCTGCCACTGCAAAGCAAGTGGGAGAAATTGCAGGGAGCCATGGTGGGAAAGGGCATCCCCAGTCAGTCCCCAGGGCACGGGGAGGTAAGGCCACGGCCAGGGCGGCAGGCACCCGGGTGTCCTGGGGCTAGCGCCATTGCCCGGCAGCTCTGGCCACTCCCCGAGGGATTTCTGGATGCGGGTCACAGACTTTGATCTGCTCCCGCACTGCTGTGCCTCCCTCTGCCTTTCCCTGAAAGAGGTCTGCCTGGGAGGGAAGAGGGGACAGGAACGTCTCCGAGAGGGGCAGGGCTGGAGGAGGACCCCCACTGACACCGGCAGGTTGCAACCCCAGGGTACCCAGCAACCCCCCCTCCAGCCCATGCCTGAGTTCGTGTTACACACGGCATCCCCTGACACACCCAGTGAGGGTCACTCCTCCCACCCCCTTCCCCAAAGCCATATTGCTGAGCCTGCGGACTGACATCAGGGTCCCCTCTGCAGCACAGAGCCAACAGCCTGGGGGATCTCCAGGGGCCCAATCCCTCCATCACAGATGCCGTATCCCGGAGTAGATGTCCTGCCCTGCCACACCACTGCCCGTGGCTGCTGGGGTGCACAGACCCAGCACTGGCACCCCCCTCCCTGACCCTGTCAGGACAGGCCTCCTTCTCCCCTGTACCTTCTGCGCCTCTTCCAGGCTTGCGGCTGCCTCCCTGCTTGCCACCTGCAAGTGCTCCTGCGGGAGAGGAGGGGAAGAGGAGCAGCCATCAGGGCACCGGCACACTCCCACGAGTGCACTCCCCTCAGCATTACCCCCTCCCGGTTCCCCTCGGGCACTGCCTTTGCCCACGCATCCCCTCTTCTTCCCAGCCCTGCAGGCACTGCGGGCTGGCAGAGGGACCCCCAGGCCCAACTCTGGACGCGGTCCCCATCTGGACATGGTCCTGAGCAACTGGCTCTAGGTGACCCTGCTTGAGCAGGGGGCATGGGACAAGAGAAGATGATCTCCAGAGGTCCCTTCCAACCTCAACCAGTCTGTGACTCTGTGAACTCACCTTGGTGTGGGTCACCATCCCCTCCAGCTGCTGGAGCTCGTGGCGGTTCTTTTCCAAACACCGCACGACGACACAGTTCTGGGAAGAGGAGCCGCACGCAGGCACTGAGCCCCTGACACAGCCCCGGGAGCCCCAGCGGGCGGATATGGGCAGAGGAGGGGACACTGACCTCCATGCTGCGCTGCTCCATGGTTTTCTGCAGCTCCTGCTGCTTCTTCCCCTGCATGGGGAAAGGAGGGGTCAGAGGGTCAGGTCTCTCGCAGCCCCAGCTCCCGGGGCCAAGGGGAACACTCCACACCTACCAGACACCGCAGCAGCTCCTTGTGCCTTTGTGACTCAGCAGAACACTGAGCCAGGCGCTCCCGGAGCATGCGGAGGTCTTGCTTCACCGCTTCTGTCTGCATGGCTGCACCTGCGCGTCAGGAGCCAGCAGGGTGTGAGGGTCACGGCGGGGGGCACGGACTCCCGTGGGGACGCTGCCCTACGCTGGCACACAGTTGCCCATGGACACGCGGGTACGCTCAGGGGAACGCACCACCACACGACTGCGCACAGGCACGCCACCCTGCTCGCCTGCAGCTGTGCCCAGCACCGCGGGTGCTGGCACAGCTACATCCGTACACCCACAGGCACAGCCACACACTACCTTGTGCTCCTCAAGCACAGGCGCACCCGCGCTCTCTCACGCACAGGACACGGCCACGCACATGCACAGTCAGGGATGCCCAGGGCTGGCACGGCAGCCTCCCCCCAGAGAGGGGCACTGACAGCCGTCGGCACTCACGTGCCTGCACACCCTTCCCAGCCAGCGTTCCTGTGCGCGTGCGCGCACTGGTTCCATGCCCGGCTCGGCCTGCGTCAGGTGGACGCTGAGCAGGTGGCAGGAGGTGGTGGGGGGCACCAGGGACCGCTGAGGAGAGAAGGAGCTTCCCCTGCCTTGCTGTGCCAGGCAGCCCCGCAGGGCCCCTGCTGCCCGTGGGGCTGCCCCGCCCTGGGGCCTCTGCAATGCCACCTTCAGCGTCAGCGTCCCGCCCTTTGAGGTCAACATGCCCCCCCACCCCGGGACCCCCTTCCTTTTGGTCCCCCACCATCCCCAGCAGCACACGCGTCCTCCCCACCTGGCCCTGCCTCAGCCCAGGCTACTGCCTTCCCCCCAGCGTTTGCAGCCACACACAGACCCCTGGCCACCCCCTCGCCCAGCCGAGGGCTGCGGGGACTGTGGGGATACTCTGCCCTCACCCTCCTCTCTCCCGTCGGGGGCCTTCCGCTGCACGGCGGACACAGGACAGGTCGTTGGCGAGTACTCTCCAAACTCCTGCCCAGCAGCACCGAGGTTCTCCTCCAGATGCTTCCCCACCTCTGGGAGCAGCCTCCTTTGTACCCGCTGGGGCGCCCATGTCACAAGCCCACAGTGACATCACAGTGACACGGCCACCGCTGCCCACTGTGACGTGGCAATCACCTCCCTGGGGCTGGTGCCAAGGGCTGCCGTGGGGCCCAGGCGCGGCCACCGGGGAAACGGGGCGTCACTCTCAGCACCTACTCTTAGCAGACCGGCGGGAGTGACCGCGGGCGCCGCGTGTCAGCATCTCCCTGTGGGGTTTGCCTGTCCCGCGGCTGTCCAGCTGTGGCAGCTCCCCGCCCCAAGTCCAAGCGTGAGCCAGGCTGTGCATGTACTCCCAGCAGGCACATGCAGACACTCGCACACACGCGCGTGCACCACGGGTGTGCGCATGCGCACGGACAGACACACCGCGTGGGCCCCAGCACAGGGCTCAAGCATCCAGCCCCCGTTTGGATCCAGCATCCAGCCCCCAAACTACAGCCCGGGAAAGGGAAAAAACAGACTAGCCCTCTGCTCTAGCCCAGGCAGACACCGTGCTTGCAGGCTCCCAAGAGGAATGGGGTCTCTGACTTGCTCAGAGAGCCGCGGCTGCCGGCACGTTGGGGGACACCAGGAGGAAGGGGTGAGGGCACGCGGCATACACAAGTCGAGCTGGCACACATCATCTTTGGTTTATTATGCTTCCTAAAGGAGCTCTTGGGCTTGTGGGTGGTCGTTGTGGCTCACCATCTCCCCATGAACCTGTACTCGGTACATACAGGTGTACAGGCAGAGCCATCGTGGGGAGCGCACAGGCAGAAGGGAAAGCAGCAGCCACCTCCCTCTGACCGGTCACCTGGCGTTCATTGATGTTAGCAAAAGAGGATTTGCTGGCATTTTGTTTTCTTCTCGTTCGTGCGCAGGTACTGGAAAGACGGCAGCAGAAGGACAAGCTAGCTAAAACCCCTTTTACTGCTGGCAATAAAGGTGCCTCTTGGCTGGGAGCACGAGAAGTACCCCTTTTTCCGCTCTTGATTCTTCATATACGGTTTTAAGACTACCCACATATTCATTTTTACGATTTACATAACCTCTACGCCTTGGCCATGACGTCACTTGTTACCACTCGCTTTTGAGTATTTGTTCACGTGAACCCCCAGTGGAAGCATGCTTAATGCATATTTATTAGCTGAATTTGCGTGATTTTCTTGCAACTTTGCCGCTTTCAGCCGGTTTGGTCTGGTTTCTTCTAACAGCAAACCCTGTTCTACAAGTGAGGTCATTGTTGTTCAAGTTGCATTGCGCCTGTCTTAAAATGGGCAGCCGTTTGCGCAGGGTGGTGGATACAGCCTCCTGCCTCCAAGTCGGGCAAGAGCCAGGTCTGAGGCAGAGCCATGGTGGGGCGCGCACAGGCAGAAGGGAAAGCAGCAGCCACCTCCCTCCAACCTGTCAGCTGACATTCATTGGCAAGGTCACGCACTTGTCCTGCAATCACAGAGTTCTTTATTCTCTTTCTAGTTTTATTTCAAAAGAACCGGGACCTCGCTGGGCGGCTCCCAAAGGCGGCCGCCAGCTTTGGTGGCAGGACCCAGTTAAGGATGTCCCTCTTCAGCAGGACCAGGATGAGGATGGCGATCTGCAGGAAGGCGAGGAACAGAAGTCGTCTCCTGGGGGACAGGAGAGGGGTCAGGCAGAGCAGGGGGCACATTTGTCTCAGCTCTTGCCAGCCACCCTCTTCGAACACCACCGTGGCACCTTGCTCTGTGCTGGGCACGACACTCCCCGCTCAGAACTGGAGTGAGGGGCCCAGGCATCTCTTTCAGCTCTACTGTAGGTCTCCCCAGTGGGCCCCAAAATCCCCCCCTACGCACCCCCCCCCGCGCTAGGAAGAAAAGAAATACTGAAACGTTTCCTCCCAGAGAAGTCCAAAGCTGCCTAATGCCCTTGGACCGCTGGCACAGGCATCCCACTGCCTATGGCAGAGCCCCGGCACCCCGAGCCCCCAGGGCAACTCACCTCAGCCAAGAAGTGCTCTTATGCCTCCTTGACGCCAGCTGCTCCTCCTGCAGGCCAAGGCACAGCAGGGACACGTGTTGGGGTGTGCGAGGCGGCCGAGGTTTGGGGGCTCAGACCCCCTCCCCTGTCCCGCTGAGATCAGTGCCCCCATGTCCCCCGGGTACAGTGCGGACCCTTCCCTCCCCAAGGCCCACAGCGGGGTTTGTCTGTCCTACCAGCCGCACAGCCACCATCTCCTGCAGCAGCGACTCCTCTGTCTCGTCTGCCTGCACTGTCTTCTCCCTGCTACGGACATCATGGGGTTCTAGGCTGTGAGAAGAGACCTCGGCCGGCATGGCGACCCCCCGCGTGGCCAACAGGGAGCCAGGGTGCTGCCCAGCCTGTGCTGGGGTTGGCACCAGGCACCCCCGGTATCCCAGCACTGCACAGACCCGGTTCCCCTCCCCTGTCCCGCCGCAGCCCTGGGGAGCGTGGAGGAGAGCCTGGGAGCTACTCAGAGTTGCGCAGAGCTGCTTCCAGGAGTCCCGAGTTGCTCAGAGGTGTTTTGAGCTGCTTAGGAGAAGGCAAAGGGCTCTCCAGAGCAGGCTGGAGGCGCTGACAGGAGCCAGAAGGATGTCTACGAGCGGCAGAGGTCTGCCCAAAGCTGCTCATCACTCCCCCACCCCGCTGCCCCAGGTTTCGATCAGGGCCCCATCACCACTCACAAAGCTGTTGGCTCTCGGAGGCGTTCCCGTCTCTCCTGGAGGCGCTGGAGCTTGTTCCTGAGCAGCTGGACAAGCAGAGGGCCCAGTCAAGAGTCCATGCCATGCCCGCTCTGAGGGGGCTTGCCCCCACAAACATGTTGAGCCCTCGTCCCTCCCGTCCCCCTTGTACCTTCTTGACCTCAACCTGCTCCTGAACAGCTTCTGCCAGCTCTGACCACTGCTGCCACTGCAAAGCAAGTGGGAGAAATTGCAGGGAGCCATGGTGGGAAAGGGCATCCCCAGTCAGTCCCCAGGGCACGGGGAGGTAAGGCCACGGCCAGGGCGGCAGGCACCCGGGTGTCCTGGGGCTAGCGCCATTGCCCGGCAGCTCTGGCCACTCCCCGAGGGATTTCTGGATGCGGGTCACAGACTTTGATCTGCTCCCGCACTGCTGTGCCTCCCTCTGCCTTTCCCTGAAAGAGGTCTGCCTGGGAGGGAAGAGGGGACAGGAACGTCTCCGAGAGGGGCAGGGCTGGAGGAGGACCCCCACTGACACCGGCAGATTGCAACCCCAGGGTACCCAGCAACCCCCCCTCCAGCCCATGCCTGAGTTCGTGTTACACACGGCATCCCCTGACACACCCAGTGAGGGTCACTCCTCCCACCCCCTTCCCCAAAGCCATATTGCTGAGCCTGCGGACTGACATCAGGGTCCCCTCTGCAGCACAGAGCCAACAGCCTGGGGGATCTCCAGGGGCCCAATCCCTCCATCACAGATGCCGTATCCCGGAGTAGATGTCCTGCCCTGCCACACCACTGCCCGTGGCTGCTGGGGTGCACAGACCCAGCACTGGCACCCCCCTCCCTGACCCTGTCAGGACAGGCCTCCTTCTCCCCTGTACCTTCTGCGCCTCTTCCAGGCTTGCGGCTGCCTCCCTGCTTGCCACCTGCAAGTGCTCCTGCGGGAGAGGAGGGGAAGAGGAGCAGCCATCAGGGCACCGGCACACTCCCACGAGTGCACTCCCCTCAGCATTACCCCCTCCCGGTTCCCCTCGGGCACTGCCTTTGCCCACGCATCCCCTCTTCTTCCCAGCCCTGCAGGCACTGCGGGCTGGCAGAGGGACCCCCAGGCCCAACTCTGGACGCGGTCCCCATCTGGACATGGTCCTGAGCAACTGGCTCTAGGTGACCCTGCTTGAGCAGGGGGCATGGGACAAGAGAAGATGATCTCCAGAGGTCCCTTCCAACCTCAACCAGTCTGTGACTCTGTGAACTCACCTTGGTGTGGGTCACCATCCCCTCCAGCTGCTGGAGCTCGTGGCGGTTCTTTTCCAAACACCGCACGACGACACAGTTCTGGGAAGAGGAGCCGCACACAGGCACTGAGCCCCTGACACAGCCCCGGGAGCCCCAGCGGGCGGATATGGGCAGAGGAGGGGACACTGACCTCCATGCTGCGCTGCTCCATGGTTTTCTGCAGCTCCTGCTGCTTCTTCCCCTGCATGGGGAAAGGAGGGGTCAGAGGGTCAGGTCTCTCGCAGCCCCAGCTCCCGGGGCCAAGGGGAACACTCCACACCTACCAGACACCGCAGCAGCTCCTTGTGCCTTTGTGACTCAGCAGAACACTGAGCCAGGCGCTCCCGGAGCATGCAGAGGTCTTGCTTCACCGCTTCTGTCTGCATGGCTGCACCTGCGCGTCAGGAGCCAGCAGGGTGTGAGGGTCACGGCGGGGGGCACGGACTCCCGTGGGGACGCTGCCCTACGCTGGCACACAGTTGCCCATGGACACGCGGGTACGCTCAGGGGAACGCACCACCACACGACTGCGCACAGGCACGCCACCCTGCTCGCCTGCAGCTGTGCCCAGCACCGCGGGTGCTGGCACAGCTACATCCGTACACCCACAGGCACAGCCACACACTACCTTGTGCTCCTCAAGCACAGGCGCACCCGCGCTCTCTCACGCACAGGACACGGCCACGCACATGCACAGTCAGGGATGCCCAGGGCTGGCACGGCAGCCTCCCCCCAGAGAGGGGCACTGACAGCCGTCGGCACTCACGTGCCTGCACACCCTTCCCAGCCAGCGTTCCTGTGCGCGTGCGCGCACTGGTTCCATGCCCGGCTCGGCCTGCGTCAGGTGGACGCTGAGCAGGTGGCAGGAGGTGGTGGGGGGCACCAGGGACCGCTGAGGAGAGAAGGAGCTTCCCCTGCCTTGCTGTGCCAGGCAGCCCCGCAGGGCCCCTGCTGCCCGTGGGGCTGCCCCGCCCTGGGGCCTCTGCAATGCCACCTTCAGCGTCAGCGTCCCGCCCTTTGAGGTCAACATGCCCCCCCACCCCGGGACCCCCTTCCTTTTGGTCCCCCACCATCCCCAGCAGCACACGCGTCCTCCCCACCTGGCCCTGCCTCAGCCCAGGCTACTGCCTTCCCCCCAGCGTTTGCAGCCACACACAGACCCCTGGCCACCCCCTCGCCCAGCCGAGGGCTGCGGGGACTGTGGGGATACTCTGCCCTCACCCTCCTCTCTCCCGTCGGGGGCCTTCCGCTGCACGGCGGACACAGGACAGGTCGTTGGCGAGTACTCTCCAAACTCCTGCCCAGCAGCACCGAGGTTCTCCTCCAGATGCTTCCCCACCTCTGGGAGCAGCCTCCTTTGTACCCGCTGGGGCGCCCATGTCACAAGCCCACAGTGACATCACAGTGACACGGCCACCGCTGCCCACTGTGACGTGGCAATCACCTCCCTGGGGCTGGTGCCAAGGGCTGCCGTGGGGCCCAGGCGCGGCCACCGGGGAAACGGGGCGTCACTCTCAGCACCTACTCTTAGCAGACCGGCGGGAGTGACCGCGGGCGCCGCGTGTCAGCATCTCCCTGTGGGGTTTGCCTGTCCCGCGGCTGTCCAGCTGTGGCAGCTCCCCGCCCCAAGTCCAAGCGTGAGCCAGGCTGTGCATGTACTCCCAGCAGGCACATGCAGACACTCGCACACACGCGCGTGCACCACGGGTGTGCGCATGCGCACGGACAGACACACCGCGTGGGCCCCAGCACAGGGCTCAAGCATCCAGCCCCCGTTTGGATCCAGCATCCAGCCCCCAAACTACAGCCCGGGAAAGGGAAAAAACAGACTAGCCCTCTGCTCTAGCCCAGGCAGACACCGTGCTTGCAGGCTCCCAAGAGGAATGGGGTCTCTGACTTGCTCAGAGAGCCGCGGCTGCCGGCACGTTGGGGGACACCAGGAGGAAGGGGTGAGGGCACGCGGCATACACAAGTCGAGCTGGCACACATCATCTTTGGTTTATTATGCTTCCTAAAGGAGCTCTTGGGCTTGTGGGTGGTCGTTGTGGCTCACCATCTCCCCATGAACCTGTACTCGGTACATACAGGTGTACAGGCAGAGCCATCGTGGGGAGCGCACAGGCAGAAGGGAAAGCAGCAGCCACCTCCCTCTGACCGGTCACCTGGCGTTCATTGATGTTAGCAAAAGAGGATTTGCTGGCATTTTGTTTTCTTCTCGTTCGTGCGCAGGTACTGGAAAGACGGCAGCAGAAGGACACGCTAGCTAAAACCCCTTTTACTGCTGGCAATAAAGGTGCCTCTTGGCTGGGAGCACGAGAAGTACCCCTTTTTCCGCTCTTGATTCTTCATATACGGTTTTAAGACTACCCACATATTCATTTTTACGATTTACATAACCTCTACGCCTTGGCCATGACGTCACTTGTTACCACTCGCTTTTGAGTATTTGTTCACGTGAACCCCCAGTGGAAGCATGCTTAATGCATATTTATTAGCTGAATTTGCGTGATTTTCTTGCAACTTTGCCGCTTTCAGCCGGTTTGGTCTGGTTTCTTCTAACAGCAAACCCTGTTCTACAAGTGAGGTCATTGTTGTTCAAGTTGCATTGCGCCTGTCTTAAAATGGGCAGCCGTTTGCGCAGGGTGGTGGATACAGCCTCCTGCCTCCAAGTCGGGCAAGAGCCAGGTCTGAGGCAGAGCCATGGTGGGGCGCGCACAGGCAGAAGGGAAAGCAGCAGCCACCTCCCTCCAACCTGTCAGCTGACATTCATTGGCAAGGTCACGCACTTGTCCTGCAATCACAGAGTTCTTTATTCTCTTTCTAGTTTTATTTCAAAAGAACCGGGACCTCGCTGGGCGGCTCCCAAAGGCGGCCGCCAGCTTTGGTGGCAGGACCCAGTTAAGGATGTCCCTCTTCAGCAGGACCAGGATGAGGATGGCGATCTGCAGGAAGGCGAGGAACAGAAGAAGTCTCCTGGGGGACAGGAGAGGGGTCAGGCAGAGCAGGGGGCACATTTGTCTCAGCTCTTGCCAGCCACCCTCTTCGAACACCACCGTGGCACCTTGCTCTGTGCTGGGCACGACACTCCCCGCTCAGAACTGGAGTGAGGGGCCCGGGCATCTCTTTCAGCTCTACTGTAGGTCTCCCCAGTGGGCCCCAAAATCCCCCCCTACGCACCCCCCCCCCGCGCTAGGAAGAAAAGAAATACTGAAACGTTTCCTCCCAGAGAAGTCCAAAGCTGCCTAATGCCCTTGGACCGCTGGCACAGGCATCCCACTGCCTATGGCAGAGCCCCGGCACCCCGAGCCCCCAGGGCAACTCACCTCAGCCAAGAAGTGCTCTTATGCCTCCTTGACGCCAGCTGCTCCTCCTGCAGGCCAAGGCACAGCAGGGACACGTGTTGGGGTGTGCGAGGCGGCCGAGGTTTGGGGGCTCAGACCCCCTCCCCTGTCCCGCTGAGATCAGTGCCCCCATGTCCCCCGGGTACAGTGCGGACCCTTCCCTCCCCAAGGCCCACAGCGGGGTTTGTCTGTCCTACCAGCCGCACAGCCACCATCTCCTGCAGCAGCGACTCCTCTGTCTCGTCTGCCTGCACTGTCTTCTCCCTGCTACGGACATCATGGGGTTCTAGGCTGTGAGAAGAGACCTCGGCCGGCATGGCGACCCCCCGCGTGGCCAACAGGGAGCCAGGGTGCTGCCCAGCCTGTGCTGGGGTTGGCACCAGGCACCCCCGGTATCCCAGCACTGCACAGACCCGGTTCCCCTCCCCTGTCCCGCCGCAGCCCTGGGGAGCGTGGAGGAGAGCCTGGGAGCTACTCAGAGTTGCGCAGAGCTGCTTCCAGGAGTCCCGAGTTGCTCAGAGGTGTTTTGAGCTGCTTAGGAGAAGGCAAAGGGCTCTCCAGAGCAGGCTGGAGGCGCTGACAGGAGCCAGAAGGATGTCTACGAGCGGCAGAGGTCTGCCCAAAGCTGCTCATCACTCCCCCACCCCGCTGCCCCAGGTTTCGATCAGGGCCCCATCACCACTCACAAAGCTGTTGGCTCTCGGAGGCGTTCCCGTCTCTCCTGGAGGCGCTGGAGCTTGTTCCTGAGCAGCTGGACAAGCAGAGGGCCCAGTCAAGAGTCCATGCCATGCCCGCTCTGAGGGGGCTTGCCCCCACAAACATGTTGAGCCCTCGTCCCTCCCGTCCCCCTTGTACCTTCTTGACCTCAACCTGCTCCTGAACAGCTTCTGCCAGCTCTGACCACTGCTGCCACTGCAAAGCAAGTGGGAGAAATTGCAGGGAGCCATGGTGGGAAAGGGCATCCCCAGTCAGTCCCCAGGGCACGGGGAGGTAAGGCCACGGCCAGGGCGGCAGGCACCCGGGTGTCCTGGGGCTAGCGCCATTGCCCGGCAGCTCTGGCCACTCCCCGAGGGATTTCTGGATGCGGGTCACAGACTTTGATCTGCTCCCGCACTGCTGTGCCTCCCTCTGCCTTTCCCTGAAAGAGGTCTGCCTGGGAGGGAAGAGGGGACAGGAACGTCTCCGAGAGGGGCAGGGCTGGAGGAGGACCCCCACTGACACCGGCAGGTTGCAACCCCAGGGTACCCAGCAACCCCCCCTCCAGCCCATGCCTGAGTTCGTGTTACACACGGCATCCCCTGACACACCCAGTGAGGGTCACTCCTCCCACCCCCTTCCCCAAAGCCATATTGCTGAGCCTGCGGACTGACATCAGGGTCCCCTCTGCAGCACAGAGCCAACAGCCTGGGGGATCTCCAGGGGCCCAATCCCTCCATCACAGATGCCGTATCCCGGAGTAGATGTCCTGCCCTGCCACACCACTGCCCGTGGCTGCTGGGGTGCACAGACCCAGCACTGGCACCCCCCTCCCTGACCCTGTCAGGACAGGCCTCCTTCTCCCCTGTACCTTCTGCGCCTCTTCCAGGCTTGCGGCTGCCTCCCTGCTTGCCACCTGCAAGTGCTCCTGCGGGAGAGGAGGGGAAGAGGAGCAGCCATCAGGGCACCGGCACACTCCCACGAGTGCACTCCCCTCAGCATTACCCCCTCCCGGTTCCCCTCGGGCACTGCCTTTGCCCACGCATCCCCTCTTCTTCCCAGCCCTGCAGGCACTGCGGGCTGGCAGAGGGACCCCCAGGCCCAACTCTGGACGCGGTCCCCATCTGGACATGGTCCTGAGCAACTGGCTCTAGGTGACCCTGCTTGAGCAGGGGGCATGGGACAAGAGAAGATGATCTCCAGAGGTCCCTTCCAACCTCAACCAGTCTGTGACTCTGTGAACTCACCTTGGTGTGGGTCACCATCCCCTCCAGCTGCTGGAGCTCGTGGCGGTTCTTTTCCAAACACCGCACGACGACACAGTTCTGGGAAGAGGAGCCGCACACAGGCACTGAGCCCCTGACACAGCCCCGGGAGCCCCAGTGGGCGGATATGGGCAGAGGAGGGGACACTGACCTCCATGCTGCGCTGCTCCATGGTTTTCTGCAGCTCCTGCTGCTTCTTCCCCTGCATGGGGAAAGGAGGGGTCAGAGGGTCAGGTCTCTCGCAGCCCCAGCTCCCGGGGCCAAGGGGAACACTCCACACCTACCAGACACCGCAGCAGCTCCTTGTGCCTTTGTGACTCAGCAGAACACTGAGCCAGGCGCTCCCGGAGCATGCAGAGGTCTTGCTTCACCGCTTCTGTCTGCATGGCTGCACCTGCGCGTCAGGAGCCAGCAGGGTGTGAGGGTCACGGCGGGGGGCACGGACTCCCGTGGGGACGCTGCCCTACGCTGGCACACAGTTGCCCATGGACACGCGGGTACGCTCAGGGGAACGCACCACCACACGACTGCGCACAGGCACGCCACCCTGCTCGCCTGCAGCTGTGCCCAGCACCGCGGGTGCTGGCACAGCTACATCCGTACACCCACAGGCACAGCCACACACTACCTTGTGCTCCTCAAGCACAGGCGCACCCGCGCTCTCTCACGCACAGGACACGGCCACGCACATGCACAGTCAGGGATGCCCAGGGCTGGCACGGCAGCCTCCCCCCAGAGAGGGGCACTGACAGCCGTCGGCACTCACGTGCCTGCACACCCTTCCCAGCCAGCGTTCCTGTGCGCGTGCGCGCACTGGTTCCATGCCCGGCTCGGCCTGCGTCAGGTGGACGCTGAGCAGGTGGCAGGAGGTGGTGGGGGGCACCAGGGACCGCTGAGGAGAGAAGGAGCTTCCCCTGCCTTGCTGTGCCAGGCAGCCCCGCAGGGCCCCTGCTGCCCGTGGGGCTGCCCCGCCCTGGGGCCTCTGCAATGCCACCTTCAGCGTCAGCGTCCCGCCCTTTGAGGTCAACATGCCCCCCCACCCCGGGACCCCCTTCCTTTTGGTCCCCCACCATCCCCAGCAGCACACGCGTCCTCCCCACCTGGCCCTGCCTCAGCCCAGGCTACTGCCTTCCCCCCAGCGTTTGCAGCCACACACAGACCCCTGGCCACCCCCTCGCCCAGCCGAGGGCTGCGGGGACTGTGGGGATACTCTGCCCTCACCCTCCTCTCTCCCGTCGGGGGCCTTCCGCTGCACGGCGGACACAGGACAGGTCGTTGGCGAGTACTCTCCAAACTCCTGCCCAGCAGCACCGAGGTTCTCCTCCAGATGCTTCCCCACCTCTGGGAGCAGCCTCCTTTGTACCCGCTGGGGCGCCCATGTCACAAGCCCACAGTGACATCACAGTGACACGGCCACCGCTGCCCACTGTGACGTGGCAATCACCTCCCTGGGGCTGGTGCCAAGGGCTGCCGTGGGGCCCAGGCGCGGCCACCGGGGAAACGGGGCGTCACTCTCAGCACCTACTCTTAGCAGACCGGCGGGAGTGACCGCGGGCGCCGCGTGTCAGCATCTCCCTGTGGGGTTTGCCTGTCCCGCGGCTGTCCAGCTGTGGCAGCTCCCCGCCCCAAGTCCAAGCGTGAGCCAGGCTGTGCATGTACTCCCAGCAGGCACATGCAGACACTCGCACACACGCGCGTGCACCACGGGTGTGCGCATGCGCACGGACAGACACACCGCGTGGGCCCCAGCACAGGGCTCAAGCATCCAGCCCCCGTTTGGATCCAGCATCCAGCCCCCAAACTACAGCCCGGGAAAGGGAAAAAACAGACTAGCCCTCTGCTCTAGCCCAGGCAGACACCGTGCTTGCAGGCTCCCAAGAGGAATGGGGTCTCTGACTTGCTCAGAGAGCCGCGGCTGCCGGCACGTTGGGGGACACCAGGAGGAAGGGGTGAGGGCACGCGGCATACACAAGTCGAGCTGGCACACATCATCTTTGGTTTATTATGCTTCCTAAAGGAGCTCTTGGGCTTGTGGGTGGTCGTTGTGGCTCACCATCTCCCCATGAACCTGTACTCGGTACATACAGGTGTACAGGCAGAGCCATCGTGGGGAGCGCACAGGCAGAAGGGAAAGCAGCAGCCACCTCCCTCTGACCGGTCACCTGGCGTTCATTGATGTTAGCAAAAGAGGATTTGCTGGCATTTTGTTTTCTTCTCGTTCGTGCGCAGGTACTGGAAAGACGGCAGCAGAAGGACACGCTAGCTAAAACCCCTTTTACTGCTGGCAATAAAGGTGCCTCTTGGCTGGGAGCACGAGAAGTACCCCTTTTTCCGCTCTTGATTCTTCATATACGGTTTTAAGACTACCCACATATTCATTTTTACGATTTACATAACCTCTACGCCTTGGCCATGACGTCACTTGTTACCACTCGCTTTTGAGTATTTGTTCACGTGAACCCCCAGTGGAAGCATGCTTAATGCATATTTATTAGCTGAATTTGCGTGATTTTCTTGCAACTTTGCCGCTTTCAGCCGGTTTGGTCTGGTTTCTTCTAACAGCAAACCCTGTTCTACAAGTGAGGTCATTGTTGTTCAAGTTGCATTGCGCCTGTCTTAAAATGGGCAGCCGTTTGCGCAGGGTGGTGGATACAGCCTCCTGCCTCCAAGTCGGGCAAGAGCCAGGTCTGAGGCAGAGCCATGGTGGGGCGCGCACAGGCAGAAGGGAAAGCAGCAGCCACCTCCCTCCAACCTGTCAGCTGACATTCATTGGCAAGGTCACGCACTTGTCCTGCAATCACAGAGTTCTTTATTCTCTTTCTAGTTTTATTTCAAAAGAACCGGGACCTCGCTGGGCGGCTCCCAAAGGCGGCCGCCAGCTTTGGTGGCAGGACCCAGTTAAGGATGTCCCTCTTCAGCAGGACCAGGATGAGGATGGCGATCTGCAGGAAGGCGAGGAACAGAAGAAGTCTCCTGGGGGACAGGAGAGGGGTCAGGCAGAGCAGGGGGCACATTTGTCTCAGCTCTTGCCAGCCACCCTCTTCGAACACCACCGTGGCACCTTGCTCTGTGCTGGGCACGACACTCCCCGCTCAGAACTGGAGTGAGGGGCCCGGGCATCTCTTTCAGCTCTACTGTAGGTCTCCCCAGTGGGCCCCAAAATCCCCCCCTACGCACCCCCCCCCGCGCTAGGAAGAAAAGAAATACTGAAACGTTTCCTCCCAGAGAAGTCCAAAGCTGCCTAATGCCCTTGGACCGCTGGCACAGGCATCCCACTGCCTATGGCAGAGCCCCGGCACCCCGAGCCCCCAGGGCAACTCACCTCAGCCAAGAAGTGCTCTTATGCCTCCTTGACGCCAGCTGCTCCTCCTGCAGGCCAAGGCACAGCAGGGACACGTGTTGGGGTGTGCGAGGCGGCCGAGGTTTGGGGGCTCAGACCCCCTCCCCTGTCCCGCTGAGATCAGTGCCCCCATGTCCCCCGGGTACAGTGCGGACCCTTCCCTCCCCAAGGCCCACAGCGGGGTTTGTCTGTCCTACCAGCCGCACAGCCACCATCTCCTGCAGCAGTGACTCCTCTGTCTCGTCTGCCTGCACTGTCTTCTCCCTGCTGCGGACATCATGGGGTTCTAGGCTGTGAGAAGAGACCTCGGCCGGCATGGCGACCCCCCGCGTGGCCAACAGGGAGCCAGGGTGCTGCCCAGCCTGTGCTGGGGTTGGCACCAGGCACCCCCGGTATCCCAGCACTGCACAGACCCGGTTCCCCTCCCCTGTCCCGCCGCAGCCCTGGGGAGCGTGGAGGAGAGCCTGGGAGCTACTCAGAGTTGCGCAGAGCTGCTTCCAGGAGTCCCGAGTTGCTCAGAGGTGTTTTGAGCTGCTTAGGAGAAGGCAAAGGGCTCTCCAGAGCAGGCTGGAGGCGCTGACAGGAGCCAGAAGGATGTCTACGAGCGGCAGAGGTCTGCCCAAAGCTGCTCATCACTCCCCCACCCCGCTGCCCCAGGTTTCGATCAGGGCCCCATCACCACTCACAAAGCTGTTGGCTCTCGGAGGCGTTCCCGTCTCTCCTGGAGGCGCTGGAGCTTGTTCCTGAGCAGCTGGACAAGCAGAGGGCCCAGTCAAGAGTCCATGCCATGCTCGCTCTGAGGGGGCTTGCCCCCACAAACATGTTGAGCCCTCGTCCCTCCCGTCCCCCTTGTACCTTCTTGACCTCAACCTGCTCCTGAACAGCTTCTGCCAGCTCTGACCACTGCTGCCACTGCAAAGCAAGTGGGAGAAATTGCAGGGAGCCATGGTGGGAAAGGGCATCCCCAGTCAGTCCCCAGGGCACGGGGAGGTAAGGCCACGGCCAGGGCGGCAGGCACCCGGGTGTCCTGGGGCTAGCGCCATTGCCCGGCAGCTCTGGCCACTCCCCGAGGGATTTCTGGATGCGGGTCACAGACTTTGATCTGCTCCCGCACTGCTGTGCCTCCCTCTGCCTTTCCCTGAAAGAGGTCTGCCTGGGAGGGAAGAGGGGACAGGAACGTCTCCGAGAGGGGCAGGGCTGGAGGAGGACCCCCACTGACACCGGCAGGTTGCAACCCCAGGGTACCCAGCAACCCCCCCTCCAGCCCATGCCTGAGTTCGTGTTACACACGGCATCCCCTGACACACCCAGTGAGGGTCACTCCTCCCACCCCCTTCCCCAAAGCCATATTGCTGAGCCTGCGGACTGACATCAGGGTCCCCTCTGCAGCACAGAGCCAACAGCCTGGGGGATCTCCAGGGGCCCAATCCCTCCATCACAGATGCCGTATCCCGGAGTAGATGTCCTGCCCTGCCACACCACTGCCCGTGGCTGCTGGGGTGCACAGACCCAGCACTGGCACCCCCCTCCCTGACCCTGTCAGGACAGGCCTCCTTCTCCCCTGTACCTTCTGCGCCTCTTCCAGGCTTGCGGCTGCCTCCCTGCTTGCCACCTGCAAGTGCTCCTGCGGGAGAGGAGGGGAAGAGGAGCAGCCATCAGGGCACCGGCACACTCCCACGAGTGCACTCCCCTCAGCATTACCCCCTCCCGGTTCCCCTCGGGCACTGCCTTTGCCCACGCATCCCCTCTTCTTCCCAGCCCTGCAGGCACTGCGGGCTGGCAGAGGGACCCCCAGGCCCAACTCTGGACGCGGTCCCCATCTGGACATGGTCCTGAGCAACTGGCTCTAGGTGACCCTGCTTGAGCAGGGGGCATGGGACAAGAGAAGATGATCTCCAGAGGTCCCTTCCAACCTCAACCAGTCTGTGACTCTGTGAACTCACCTTGGTGTGGGTCACCATCCCCTCCAGCTGCTGGAGCTCGTGGCGGTTCTTTTCCAAACACCGCACGACGACACAGTTCTGGGAAGAGGAGCCGCACGCAGGCACTGAGCCCCTGACACAGCCCCGGGAGCCCCAGCGGGCGGATATGGGCAGAGGAGGGGACACTGACCTCCATGCTGCGCTGCTCCATGGTTTTCTGCAGCTCCTGCTGCTTCTTCCCCTGCATGGGGAAAGGAGGGGTCAGAGGGTCAGGTCTCTCGCAGCCCCAGCTCCCGGGGCCAAGGGGAACACTCCACACCTACCAGACACCGCAGCAGCTCCTTGTGCCTTTGTGACTCAGCAGAACACTGAGCCAGGCGCTCCCGGAGCATGCGGAGGTCTTGCTTCACCGCTTCTGTCTGCATGGCTGCACCTGCGCGTCAGGAGCCAGCAGGGTGTGAGGGTCACGGCGGGGGGCACGGACTCCCGTGGGGACGCTGCCCTACGCTGGCACACAGTTGCCCATGGACACGCGGGTACGCTCAGGGGAACGCACCACCACACGACTGCGCACAGGCACGCCACCCTGCTCGCCTGCAGCTGTGCCCAGCACCGCGGGTGCTGGCACAGCTACATCCGTACACCCACAGGCACAGCCACACACTACCTTGTGCTCCTCAAGCACAGGCGCACCCGCGCTCTCTCACGCACAGGACACGGCCACGCACATGCACAGTCAGGGATGCCCAGGGCTGGCACGGCAGCCTCCCCCCAGAGAGGGGCACTGACAGCCGTCGGCACTCACGTGCCTGCACACCCTTCCCAGCCAGCGTTCCTGTGCGCGTGCGCGCACTGGTTCCATGCCCGGCTCGGCCTGCGTCAGGTGGACGCTGAGCAGGTGGCAGGAGGTGGTGGGGGGCACCAGGGACCGCTGAGGAGAGAAGGAGCTTCCCCTGCCTTGCTGTGCCAGGCAGCCCCGCAGGGCCCCTGCTGCCCGTGGGGCTGCCCCGCCCTGGGGCCTCTGCAATGCCACCTTCAGCGTCAGCGTCCCGCCCTTTGAGGTCAACATGCCCCCCCACCCCGGGACCCCCTTCCTTTTGGTCCCCCACCATCCCCAGCAGCACACGCGTCCTCCCCACCTGGCCCTGCCTCAGCCCAGGCTACTGCCTTCCCCCCAGCGTTTGCAGCCACACACAGACCCCTGGCCACCCCCTCGCCCAGCCGAGGGCTGCGGGGACTGTGGGGATACTCTGCCCTCACCCTCCTCTCTCCCGTCGGGGGCCTTCCGCTGCACGGCGGACACAGGACAGGTCGTTGGCGAGTACTCTCCAAACTCCTGCCCAGCAGCACCGAGGTTCTCCTCCAGATGCTTCCCCACCTCTGGGAGCAGCCTCCTTTGTACCCGCTGGGGCGCCCATGTCACAAGCCCACAGTGACATCACAGTGACACGGCCACCGCTGCCCACTGTGACGTGGCAATCACCTCCCTGGGGCTGGTGCCAAGGGCTGCCGTGGGGCCCAGGCGCGGCCACCGGGGAAACGGGGCGTCACTCTCAGCACCTACTCTTAGCAGACCGGCGGGAGTGACCGCGGGCGCCGCGTGTCAGCATCTCCCTGTGGGGTTTGCCTGTCCCGCGGCTGTCCAGCTGTGGCAGCTCCCCGCCCCAAGTCCAAGCGTGAGCCAGGCTGTGCATGTACTCCCAGCAGGCACATGCAGACACTCGCACACACGCGCGTGCACCACGGGTGTGCGCATGCGCACGGACAGACACACCGCGTGGGCCCCAGCACAGGGCTCAAGCATCCAGCCCCCGTTTGGATCCAGCATCCAGCCCCCAAACTACAGCCCGGGAAAGGGAAAAAACAGACTAGCCCTCTGCTCTAGCCCAGGCAGACACCGTGCTTGCAGGCTCCCAAGAGGAATGGGGTCTCTGACTTGCTCAGAGAGCCGCGGCTGCCGGCACGTTGGGGGACACCAGGAGGAAGGGGTGAGGGCACGCGGCATACACAAGTCGAGCTGGCACACATCATCTTTGGTTTATTATGCTTCCTAAAGGAGCTCTTGGGCTTGTGGGTGGTCGTTGTGGCTCACCATCTCCCCATGAACCTGTACTCGGTACATACAGGTGTACAGGCAGAGCCATCGTGGGGAGCGCACAGGCAGAAGGGAAAGCAGCAGCCACCTCCCTCTGACCGGTCACCTGGCGTTCATTGATGTTAGCAAAAGAGGATTTGCTGGCATTTTGTTTTCTTCTCGTTCGTGCGCAGGTACTGGAAAGACGGCAGCAGAAGGACACGCTAGCTAAAACCCCTTTTACTGCTGGCAATAAAGGTGCCTCTTGGCTGGGAGCACGAGAAGTACCCCTTTTTCCGCTCTTGATTCTTCATATACGGTTTTAAGACTACCCACATATTCATTTTTACGATTTACATAACCTCTACGCCTTGGCCATGACGTCACTTGTTACCACTCGCTTTTGAGTATTTGTTCACGTGAACCCCCAGTGGAAGCATGCTTAATGCATATTTATTAGCTGAATTTGCGTGATTTTCTTGCAACTTTGCCGCTTTCAGCCGGTTTGGTCTGGTTTCTTCTAACAGCAAACCCTGTTCTACAAGTGAGGTCATTGTTGTTCAAGTTGCATTGCGCCTGTCTTAAAATGGGCAGCCGTTTGCGCAGGGTGGTGGATACAGCCTCCTGCCTCCAAGTCGGGCAAGAGCCAGGTCTGAGGCAGAGCCATGGTGGGGCGCGCACAGGCAGAAGGGAAAGCAGCAGCCACCTCCCTCCAACCTGTCAGCTGACATTCATTGGCAAGGTCACGCACTTGTCCTACAATCACAGAGTTCTTTATTCTCTTTCTAGTTTTATTTCAAAAGAACTGGGAGCTCGCTGGGCGGCTCCCAAAGGCGGCCGCCAGCTTTGGTGGCAAGACCCAGTTAAGGATGTCCCTCTTCAGCAGGACCAGGATGAGGATGGCGATCTGCAGGAAGGCGAGGAACAGAAGAAATCTCCTGGGGGACAGGAGAGGGGTCAGGCAGAGCAGGGGGCCCATTTGTCTCAGCTCTTTCCAGCCACCCTCTTCGAACACCACCGTGGCACCTTGCTCTGTGCTGGGCACGACACTCCCCGCTCAGAACTGGAGTGAGGGGCCCGGGCATCTCTTTCAGCTCTACTGTAGGTCTCCCCAGTGGGCCCCAAAATCCCCCCCTACGCACCCCCCCCCCGCGCTAGGAAGAAAAGAAATACTGAAACGTTTCCTCCCAGAGAAGTCCAAAGCTGCCTAATGCCCTTGGACCGCTGGCACAGGCATCCCACTGCCTATGGCAGAGCCCCGGCACCCCGAGCCCCCAGGGCAACTCACCTCAGCCAAGAAGTGCTCTTATGCCTCCTTGACGCCAGCTGCTCCTCCTGCAGGCCAAGGCACAGCAGGGACACGTGTTGGGGTGTGCGAGGCGGCCGAGGTTTGGGGGCTCAGACCCCCTCCCCTGTCCCGCTGAGATCAGTGCCCCCATGTCCCCCGGGTACAGTGCGGACCCTTCCCTCCCCAAGGCCCACAGCGGGGTTTGTCTGTCCTACCAGCCGCACAGCCACCATCTCCTGCAGCAGCGACTCCTCTGTCTCGTCTGCCTGCACTGTCTTCTCCCTGCTACGGACATCATGGGGTTCTAGGCTGTGAGAAGAGACCTCGGCCGGCATGGCGACCCCCCGCGTGGCCAACAGGGAGCCAGGGTGCTGCCCAGCCTGTGCTGGGGTTGGCACCAGGCACCCCCGGTATCCCAGCACTGCACAGACCCGGTTCCCCTCCCCTGTCCCGCCGCAGCCCTGGGGAGCGTGGAGGAGAGCCTGGGAGCTACTCAGAGTTGCGCAGAGCTGCTTCCAGGAGTCCCGAGTTGCTCAGAGGTGTTTTGAGCTGCTTAGGAGAAGGCAAAGGGCTCTCCAGAGCAGGCTGGAGGCGCTGACAGGAGCCAGAAGGATGTCTACGAGCGGCAGAGGTCTGCCCAAAGCTGCTCATCACTCCCCCACCCCGCTGCCCCAGGTTTCGATCAGGGCCCCATCACCACTCACAAAGCTGTTGGCTCTCGGAGGCGTTCCCGTCTCTCCTGGAGGCGCTGGAGCTTGTTCCTGAGCAGCTGGACAAGCAGAGGGCCCAGTCAAGAGTCCATGCCATGCCCGCTCTGAGGGGGCTTGCCCCCACAAACATGTTGAGCCCTCGTCCCTCCCGTCCCCCTTGTACCTTCTTGACCTCAACCTGCTCCTGAACAGCTTCTGCCAGCTCTGACCACTGCTGCCACTGCAAAGCAAGTGGGAGAAATTGCAGGGAGCCATGGTGGGAAAGGGCATCCCCAGTCAGTCCCCAGGGCACGGGGAGGTAAGGCCACGGCCAGGGCGGCAGGCACCCGGGTGTCCTGGGGCTAGCGCCATTGCCCGGCAGCTCTGGCCACTCCCCGAGGGATTTCTGGATGCGGGTCACAGACTTTGATCTGCTCCCGCACTGCTGTGCCTCCCTCTGCCTTTCCCTGAAAGAGGTCTGCCTGGGAGGGAAGAGGGGACAGGAACGTCTCCGAGAGGGGCAGGGCTGGAGGAGGACCCCCACTGACACCGGCAGGTTGCAACCCCAGGGTACCCAGCAACCCCCCCTCCAGCCCATGCCTGAGTTCGTGTTACACACGGCATCCCCTGACACACCCAGTGAGGGTCACTCCTCCCACCCCCTTCCCCAAAGCCATATTGCTGAGCCTGCGGACTGACATCAGGGTCCCCTCTGCAGCACAGAGCCAACAGCCTGGGGGATCTCCAGGGGCCCAATCCCTCCATCACAGATGCCGTATCCCGGAGTAGATGTCCTGCCCTGCCACACCACTGCCCGTGGCTGCTGGGGTGCACAGACCCAGCACTGGCACCCCCCTCCCTGACCCTGTCAGGACAGGCCTCCTTCTCCCCTGTACCTTCTGCGCCTCTTCCAGGCTTGCGGCTGCCTCCCTGCTTGCCACCTGCAAGTGCTCCTGCGGGAGAGGAGGGGAAGAGGAGCAGCCATCAGGGCACCGGCACACTCCCACGAGTGCACTCCCCTCAGCATTACCCCCTCCCGGTTCCCCTCGGGCACTGCCTTTGCCCACGCATCCCCTCTTCTTCCCAGCCCTGCAGGCACTGCGGGCTGGCAGAGGGACCCCCAGGCCCAACTCTGGACGCGGTCCCCATCTGGACATGGTCCTGAGCAACTGGCTCTAGGTGACCCTGCTTGAGCAGGGGGCATGGGACAAGAGAAGATGATCTCCAGAGGTCCCTTCCAACCTCAACCAGTCTGTGACTCTGTGAACTCACCTTGGTGTGGGTCACCATCCCCTCCAGCTGCTGGAGCTCGTGGCGGTTCTTTTCCAAACACCGCACGACGACACAGTTCTGGGAAGAGGAGCCGCACGCAGGCACTGAGCCCCTGACACAGCCCCGGGAGCCCCAGCGGGCGGATATGGGCAGAGGAGGGGACACTGACCTCCATGCTGCGCTGCTCCATGGTTTTCTGCAGCTCCTGCTGCTTCTTCCCCTGCATGGGGAAAGGAGGGGTCAGAGGGTCAGGTCTCTCGCAGCCCCAGCTCCCGGGGCCAAGGGGAACACTCCACACCTACCAGACACCGCAGCAGCTCCTTGTGCCTTTGTGACTCAGCAGAACACTGAGCCAGGCGCTCCCGGAGCATGCAGAGGTCTTGCTTCACCGCTTCTGTCTGCATGGCTGCACCTGCGCGTCAGGAGCCAGCAGGGTGTGAGGGTCACGGCGGGGGGCACGGACTCCCGTGGGGACGCTGCCCTACGCTGGCACACAGTTGCCCATGGACACGCGGGTACGCTCAGGGGAACGCACCACCACACGACTGCGCACAGGCACGCCACCCTGCTCGCCTGCAGCTGTGCCCAGCACCGCGGGTGCTGGCACAGCTACATCCGTACACCCACAGGCACAGCCACACACTACCTTGTGCTCCTCAAGCACAGGCGCACCCGCGCTCTCTCACGCACAGGACACGGCCACGCACATGCACAGTCAGGGATGCCCAGGGCTGGCACGGCAGCCTCCCCCCAGAGAGGGGCACTGACAGCCGTCGGCACTCACGTGCCTGCACACCCTTCCCAGCCAGCGTTCCTGTGCGCGTGCGCGCACTGGTTCCATGCCCGGCTCGGCCTGCGTCAGGTGGACGCTGAGCAGGTGGCAGGAGGTGGTGGGGGGCACCAGGGACCGCTGAGGAGAGAAGGAGCTTCCCCTGCCTTGCTGTGCCAGGCAGCCCCGCAGGGCCCCTGCTGCCCGTGGGGCTGCCCCGCCCTGGGGCCTCTGCAATGCCACCTTCAGCGTCAGCGTCCCGCCCTTTGAGGTCAACATGCCCCCCCACCCCGGGACCCCCTTCCTTTTGGTCCCCCACCATCCCCAGCAGCACACGCGTCCTCCCCACCTGGCCCTGCCTCAGCCCAGGCTACTGCCTTCCCCCCAGCGTTTGCAGCCACACACAGACCCCTGGCCACCCCCTCGCCCAGCCGAGGGCTGCGGGGACTGTGGGGATACTCTGCCCTCACCCTCCTCTCTCCCGTCGGGGGCCTTCCGCTGCACGGCGGACACAGGACAGGTCGTTGGCGAGTACTCTCCAAACTCCTGCCCAGCAGCACCGAGGTTCTCCTCCAGATGCTTCCCCACCTCTGGGAGCAGCCTCCTTTGTACCCGCTGGGGCGCCCATGTCACAAGCCCACAGTGACATCACAGTGACACGGCCACCGCTGCCCACTGTGACGTGGCAATCACCTCCCTGGGGCTGGTGCCAAGGGCTGCCGTGGGGCCCAGGCGCGGCCACCGGGGAAACGGGGCGTCACTCTCAGCACCTACTCTTAGCAGACCGGCGGGAGTGACCGCGGGCGCCGCGTGTCAGCATCTCCCTGTGGGGTTTGCCTGTCCCGCGGCTGTCCAGCTGTGGCAGCTCCCCGCCCCAAGTCCAAGCGTGAGCCAGGCTGTGCATGTACTCCCAGCAGGCACATGCAGACACTCGCACACACGCGCGTGCACCACGGGTGTGCGCATGCGCACGGACAGACACACCGCGTGGGCCCCAGCACAGGGCTCAAGCATCCAGCCCCCGTTTGGATCCAGCATCCAGCCCCCAAACTACAGCCCGGGAAAGGGAAAAAACAGACTAGCCCTCTGCTCTAGCCCAGGCAGACACCGTACTTGCAGGCTCCCAAGAGGAATGGGGTCTCTGACTTGCTCAGAGAGCCGCGGCTGCCGGCACGTTGGGGGACACCAGGAGGAAGGGGTGAGGGCACGCGGCATACACAAGTCGAGCTGGCACACATCATCTTTGGTTTATTATGCTTCCTAAAGGAGCTCTTGGGCTTGTGGGTGGTCGTTGTGGCTCACCATCTCCCCATGAACCTGTACTCGGTACATACAGGTGTACAGGCAGAGCCATCGTGGGGAGCGCACAGGCAGAAGGGAAAGCAGCAGCCACCTCCCTCTGACCGGTCACCTGGCGTTCATTGATGTTAGCAAAAGAGGATTTGCTGGCATTTTGTTTTCTTCTCGTTCGTGCGCAGGTACTGGAAAGACGGCAGCAGAAGGACACGCTAGCTAAAACCCCTTTTACTGCTGGCAATAAAGGTGCCTCTTGGCTGGGAGCACGAGAAGTACCCCTTTTTCCGCTCTTGATTCTTCATATACGGTTTTAAGACTACCCACATATTCATTTTTACGATTTACATAACCTCTACGCCTTGGCCATGACGTCACTTGTTACCACTCGCTTTTGAGTATTTGTTCACGTGAACCCCCAGTGGAAGCATGCTTAATGCATATTTATTAGCTGAATTTGCGTGATTTTCTTGCAACTTTGCCGCTTTCAGCCGGTTTGGTCTGGTTTCTTCTAACAGCAAACCCTGTTCTACAAGTGAGGTCATTGTTGTTCAAGTTGCATTGCGCCTGTCTTAAAATGGGCAGCCGTTTGCGCAGGGTGGTGGATACAGCCTCCTGCCTCCAAGTCGGGCAAGAGCCAGGTCTGAGGCAGAGCCATGGTGGGGCGCGCACAGGCAGAAGGGAAAGCAGCAGCCACCTCCCTCCAACCTGTCAGCTGACATTCATTGGCAAGGTCACGCACTTGTCCTGCAATCACAGAGTTCTTTATTCTCTTTCTAGTTTTATTTCAAAAGAACCGGGACCTCGCTGGGCGGCTCCCAAAGGCGGCCGCCAGCTTTGGTGGCAGGACCCAGTTAAGGATGTCCCTCTTCAGCAGGACCAGGATGAGGATGGCGATCTGCAGGAAGGCGAGGAACAGAAGAAGTCTCCTGGGGGACAGGAGAGGGGTCAGGCAGAGCAGGGGGCACATTTGTCTCAGCTCTTGCCAGCCACCCTCTTCGAACACCACCGTGGCACCTTGCTCTGTGCTGGGCACGACACTCCCCGCTCAGAACTGGAGTGAGGGGCCCGGGCATCTCTTTCAGCTCTACTGTAGGTCTCCCCAGTGGGCCCCAAAATCCCCCCCTACGCACCCCCCCCCCGCGCTAGGAAGAAAAGAAATACTGAAACGTTTCCTCCCAGAGAAGTCCAAAGCTGCCTAATGCCCTTGGACCGCTGGCACAGGCATCCCACTGCCTATGGCAGAGCCCCGGCACCCCGAGCCCCCAGGGCAACTCACCTCAGCCAAGAAGTGCTCTTATGCCTCCTTGACGCCAGCTGCTCCTCCTGCAGGCCAAGGCACAGCAGGGACACGTGTTGGGGTGTGCGAGGCGGCCGAGGTTTGGGGGCTCAGACCCCCTCCCCTGTCCCGCTGAGATCAGTGCCCCCATGTCCCCCGGGTACAGTGCGGACCCTTCCCTCCCCAAGGCCCACAGCGGGGTTTGTCTGTCCTACCAGCCGCACAGCCACCATCTCCTGCAGCAGCGACTCCTCTGTCTCGTCTGCCTGCACTGTCTTCTCCCTGCTACGGACATCATGGGGTTCTAGGCTGTGAGAAGAGACCTCGGCCGGCATGGCGACCCCCCGCGTGGCCAACAGGGAGCCAGGGTGCTGCCCAGCCTGTGCTGGGGTTGGCACCAGGCACCCCCGGTATCCCAGCACTGCACAGACCCGGTTCCCCTCCCCTGTCCCGCCGCAGCCCTGGGGAGCGTGGAGGAGAGCCTGGGAGCTACTCAGAGTTGCGCAGAGCTGCTTCCAGGAGTCCCGAGTTGCTCAGAGGTGTTTTGAGCTGCTTAGGAGAAGGCAAAGGGCTCTCCAGAGCAGGCTGGAGGCGCTGACAGGAGCCAGAAGGATGTCTACGAGCGGCAGAGGTCTGCCCAAAGCTGCTCATCACTCCCCCACCCCGCTGCCCCAGGTTTCGATCAGGGCCCCATCACCACTCACAAAGCTGTTGGCTCTCGGAGGCGTTCCCGTCTCTCCTGGAGGCGCTGGAGCTTGTTCCTGAGCAGCTGGACAAGCAGAGGGCCCAGTCAAGAGTCCATGCCATGCCCGCTCTGAGGGGGCTTGCCCCCACAAACATGTTGAGCCCTCGTCCCTCCCGTCCCCCTTGTACCTTCTTGACCTCAACCTGCTCCTGAACAGCTTCTGCCAGCTCTGACCACTGCTGCCACTGCAAAGCAAGTGGGAGAAATTGCAGGGAGCCATGGTGGGAAAGGGCATCCCCAGTCAGTCCCCAGGGCACGGGGAGGTAAGGCCACGGCCAGGGCGGCAGGCACCCGGGTGTCCTGGGGCTAGCGCCATTGCCCGGCAGCTCTGGCCACTCCCCGAGGGATTTCTGGATGCGGGTCACAGACTTTGATCTGCTCCCGCACTGCTGTGCCTCCCTCTGCCTTTCCCTGAAAGAGGTCTGCCTGGGAGGGAAGAGGGGACAGGAACGTCTCCGAGAGGGGCAGGGCTGGAGGAGGACCCCCACTGACACCGGCAGGTTGCAACCCCAGGGTACCCAGCAACCCCCCCTCCAGCCCATGCCTGAGTTCGTGTTACACACGGCATCCCCTGACACACCCAGTGAGGGTCACTCCTCCCACCCCCTTCCCCAAAGCCATATTGCTGAGCCTGCGGACTGACATCAGGGTCCCCTCTGCAGCACAGAGCCAACAGCCTGGGGGATCTCCAGGGGCCCAATCCCTCCATCACAGATGCCGTATCCCGGAGTAGATGTCCTGCCCTGCCACACCACTGCCCGTGGCTGCTGGGGTGCACAGACCCAGCACTGGCACCCCCCTCCCTGACCCTGTCAGGACAGGCCTCCTTCTCCCCTGTACCTTCTGCGCCTCTTCCAGGCTTGCGGCTGCCTCCCTGCTTGCCACCTGCAAGTGCTCCTGCGGGAGAGGAGGGGAAGAGGAGCAGCCATCAGGGCACCGGCACACTCCCACGAGTGCACTCCCCTCAGCATTACCCCCTCCCGGTTCCCCTCGGGCACTGCCTTTGCCCACGCATCCCCTCTTCTTCCCAGCCCTGCAGGCACTGCGGGCTGGCAGAGGGACCCCCAGGCCCAACTCTGGACGCGGTCCCCATCTGGACATGGTCCTGAGCAACTGGCTCTAGGTGACCCTGCTTGAGCAGGGGGCATGGGACAAGAGAAGATGATCTCCAGAGGTCCCTTCCAACCTCAACCAGTCTGTGACTCTGTGAACTCACCTTGGTGTGGGTCACCATCCCCTCCAGCTGCTGGAGCTCGTGGCGGTTCTTTTCCAAACACCGCACGACGACACAGTTCTGGGAAGAGGAGCCGCACACAGGCACTGAGCCCCTGACACAGCCCCGGGAGCCCCAGTGGGCGGATATGGGCAGAGGAGGGGACACTGACCTCCATGCTGCGCTGCTCCATGGTTTTCTGCAGCTCCTGCTGCTTCTTCCCCTGCATGGGGAAAGGAGGGGTCAGAGGGTCAGGTCTCTCGCAGCCCCAGCTCCCGGGGCCAAGGGGAACACTCCACACCTACCAGACACCGCAGCAGCTCCTTGTGCCTTTGTGACTCAGCAGAACACTGAGCCAGGCGCTCCCGGAGCATGCGGAGGTCTTGCTTCACCGCTTCTGTCTGCATGGCTGCACCTGCGCGTCAGGAGCCAGCAGGGTGTGAGGGTCACGGCGGGGGGCACGGACTCCCGTGGGGACGCTGCCCTACGCTGGCACACAGTTGCCCATGGACACGCGGGTACGCTCAGGGGAACGCACCACCACACGACTGCGCACAGGCACGCCACCCTGCTCGCCTGCAGCTGTGCCCAGCACCGCGGGTGCTGGCACAGCTACATCCGTACACCCACAGGCACAGCCACACACTACCTTGTGCTCCTCAAGCACAGGCGCACCCGCGCTCTCTCACGCACAGGACACGGCCACGCACATGCACAGTCAGGGATGCCCAGGGCTGGCACGGCAGCCTCCCCCCAGAGAGGGGCACTGACAGCCGTCGGCACTCACGTGCCTGCACACCCTTCCCAGCCAGCGTTCCTGTGCGCGTGCGCGCACTGGTTCCATGCCCGGCTCGGCCTGCGTCAGGTGGACGCTGAGCAGGTGGCAGGAGGTGGTGGGGGGCACCAGGGACCGCTGAGGAGAGAAGGAGCTTCCCCTGCCTTGCTGTGCCAGGCAGCCCCGCAGGGCCCCTGCTGCCCGTGGGGCTGCCCCGCCCTGGGGCCTCTGCAATGCCACCTTCAGCGTCAGCGTCCCGCCCTTTGAGGTCAACATGCCCCCCCACCCCGGGACCCCCTTCCTTTTGGTCCCCCACCATCCCCAGCAGCACACGCGTCCTCCCCACCTGGCCCTGCCTCAGCCCAGGCTACTGCCTTCCCCCCAGCGTTTGCAGCCACACACAGACCCCTGGCCACCCCCTCGCCCAGCCGAGGGCTGCGGGGACTGTGGGGATACTCTGCCCTCACCCTCCTCTCTCCCGTCGGGGGCCTTCCGCTGCACGGCGGACACAGGACAGGTCGTTGGCGAGTACTCTCCAAACTCCTGCCCAGCAGCACCGAGGTTCTCCTCCAGATGCTTCCCCACCTCTGGGAGCAGCCTCCTTTGTACCCGCTGGGGCGCCCATGTCACAAGCCCACAGTGACATCACAGTGACACGGCCACCGCTGCCCACTGTGACGTGGCAATCACCTCCCTGGGGCTGGTGCCAAGGGCTGCCGTGGGGCCCAGGCGCGGCCACCGGGGAAACGGGGCGTCACTCTCAGCACCTACTCTTAGCAGACCGGCGGGAGTGACCGCGGGCGCCGCGTGTCAGCATCTCCCTGTGGGGTTTGCCTGTCCCGCGGCTGTCCAGCTGTGGCAGCTCCCCGCCCCAAGTCCAAGCGTGAGCCAGGCTGTGCATGTACTCCCAGCAGGCACATGCAGACACTCGCACACACGCGCGTGCACCACGGGTGTGCGCATGCGCACGGACAGACACACCGCGTGGGCCCCAGCACAGGGCTCAAGCATCCAGCCCCCGTTTGGATCCAGCATCCAGCCCCCAAACTACAGCCCGGGAAAGGGAAAAAACAGACTAGCCCTCTGCTCTAGCCCAGGCAGACACCGTGCTTGCAGGCTCCCAAGAGGAATGGGGTCTCTGACTTGCTCAGAGAGCCGCGGCTGCCGGCACGTTGGGGGACACCAGGAGGAAGGGGTGAGGGCACGCGGCATACACAAGTCGAGCTGGCACACATCATCTTTGGTTTATTATGCTTCCTAAAGGAGCTCTTGGGCTTGTGGGTGGTCGTTGTGGCTCACCATCTCCCCATGAACCTGTACTCGGTACATACAGGTGTACAGGCAGAGCCATCGTGGGGAGCGCACAGGCAGAAGGGAAAGCAGCAGCCACCTCCCTCTGACCGGTCACCTGGCGTTCATTGATGTTAGCAAAAGAGGATTTGCTGGCATTTTGTTTTCTTCTCGTTCGTGCGCAGGTACTGGAAAGACGGCAGCAGAAGGACACGCTAGCTAAAACCCCTTTTACTGCTGGCAATAAAGGTGCCTCTTGGCTGGGAGCACGAGAAGTACCCCTTTTTCCGCTCTTGATTCTTCATATACGGTTTTAAGACTACCCACATATTCATTTTTACGATTTACATAACCTCTACGCCTTGGCCATGACGTCACTTGTTACCACTCGCTTTTGAGTATTTGTTCACGTGAACCCCCAGTGGAAGCATGCTTAATGCATATTTATTAGCTGAATTTGCGTGATTTTCTTGCAACTTTGCCGCTTTCAGCCGGTTTGGTCTGGTTTCTTCTAACAGCAAACCCTGTTCTACAAGTGAGGTCATTGTTGTTCAAGTTGCATTGCGCCTGTCTTAAAATGGGCAGCCGTTTGCGCAGGGTGGTGGATACAGCCTCCTGCCTCCAAGTCGGGCAAGAGCCAGGTCTGAGGCAGAGCCATGGTGGGGCGCGCACAGGCAGAAGGGAAAGCAGCAGCCACCTCCCTCCAACCTGTCAGCTGACATTCATTGGCAAGGTCACGCACTTGTCCTGCAATCACAGAGTTCTTTATTCTCTTTCTAGTTTTATTTCAAAAGAACCGGGACCTCGCTGGGCGGCTCCCAAAGGCGGCCGCCAGCTTTGGTGGCAGGACCCAGTTAAGGATGTCCCTCTTCAGCAGGACCAGGATGAGGATGGCGATCTGCAGGAAGGCGAGGAACAGAAGAAGTCTCCTGGGGGACAGGAGAGGGGTCAGGCAGAGCAGGGGGCACATTTGTCTCAGCTCTTGCCAGCCACCCTCTTCGAACACCACCGTGGCACCTTGCTCTGTGCTGGGCACGACACTCCCCGCTCAGAACTGGAGTGAGGGGCCCGGGCATCTCTTTCAGCTCTACTGTAGGTCTCCCCAGTGGGCCCCAAAATCCCCCCCTACGCACCCCCCCCCGCGCTAGGAAGAAAAGAAATACTGAAACGTTTCCTCCCAGAGAAGTCCAAAGCTGCCTAATGCCCTTGGACCGCTGGCACAGGCATCCCACTGCCTATGGCAGAGCCCCGGCACCCCGAGCCCCCAGGGCAACTCACCTCAGCCAAGAAGTGCTCTTATGCCTCCTTGACGCCAGCTGCTCCTCCTGCAGGCCAAGGCACAGCAGGGACACGTGTTGGGGTGTGCGAGGCGGCCGAGGTTTGGGGGCTCAGACCCCCTCCCCTGTCCCGCTGAGATCAGTGCCCCCATGTCCCCCGGGTACAGTGCGGACCCTTCCCTCCCCAAGGCCCACAGCGGGGTTTGTCTGTCCTACCAGCCGCACAGCCACCATCTCCTGCAGCAGCGACTCCTCTGTCTCGTCTGCCTGCACTGTCTTCTCCCTGCTACGGACATCATGGGGTTCTAGGCTGTGAGAAGAGACCTCGGCCGGCATGGCGACCCCCCGCGTGGCCAACAGGGAGCCAGGGTGCTGCCCAGCCTGTGCTGGGGTTGGCACCAGGCACCCCCGGTATCCCAGCACTGCACAGACCCGGTTCCCCTCCCCTGTCCCGCCGCAGCCCTGGGGAGCGTGGAGGAGAGCCTGGGAGCTACTCAGAGTTGCGCAGAGCTGCTTCCAGGAGTCCCGAGTTGCTCAGAGGTGTTTTGAGCTGCTTAGGAGAAGGCAAAGGGCTCTCCAGAGCAGGCTGGAGGCGCTGACAGGAGCCAGAAGGATGTCTACGAGCGGCAGAGGTCTGCCCAAAGCTGCTCATCACTCCCCCACCCCGCTGCCCCAGGTTTCGATCAGGGCCCCATCACCACTCACAAAGCTGTTGGCTCTCGGAGGCGTTCCCGTCTCTCCTGGAGGCGCTGGAGCTTGTTCCTGAGCAGCTGGACAAGCAGAGGGCCCAGTCAAGAGTCCATGCCATGCCCGCTCTGAGGGGGCTTGCCCCCACAAACATGTTGAGCCCTCGTCCCTCCCGTCCCCCTTGTACCTTCTTGACCTCAACCTGCTCCTGAACAGCTTCTGCCAGCTCTGACCACTGCTGCCACTGCAAAGCAAGTGGGAGAAATTGCAGGGAGCCATGGTGGGAAAGGGCATCCCCAGTCAGTCCCCAGGGCACGGGGAGGTAAGGCCACGGCCAGGGCGGCAGGCACCCGGGTGTCCTGGGGCTAGCGCCATTGCCCGGCAGCTCTGGCCACTCCCCGAGGGATTTCTGGATGCGGGTCACAGACTTTGATCTGCTCCCGCACTGCTGTGCCTCCCTCTGCCTTTCCCTGAAAGAGGTCTGCCTGGGAGGGAAGAGGGGACAGGAACGTCTCCGAGAGGGGCAGGGCTGGAGGAGGACCCCCACTGACACCGGCAGGTTGCAACCCCAGGGTACCCAGCAACCCCCCCTCCAGCCCATGCCTGAGTTCGTGTTACACACGGCATCCCCTGACACACCCAGTGAGGGTCACTCCTCCCACCCCCTTCCCCAAAGCCATATTGCTGAGCCTGCGGACTGACATCAGGGTCCCCTCTGCAGCACAGAGCCAACAGCCTGGGGGATCTCCAGGGGCCCAATCCCTCCATCACAGATGCCGTATCCCGGAGTAGATGTCCTGCCCTGCCACACCACTGCCCGTGGCTGCTGGGGTGCACAGACCCAGCACTGGCACCCCCCTCCCTGACCCTGTCAGGACAGGCCTCCTTCTCCCCTGTACCTTCTGCGCCTCTTCCAGGCTTGCGGCTGCCTCCCTGCTTGCCACCTGCAAGTGCTCCTGCGGGAGAGGAGGGGAAGAGGAGCAGCCATCAGGGCACCGGCACACTCCCACGAGTGCACTCCCCTCAGCATTACCCCCTCCCGGTTCCCCTCGGGCACTGCCTTTGCCCACGCATCCCCTCTTCTTCCCAGCCCTGCAGGCACTGCGGGCTGGCAGAGGGACCCCCAGGCCCAACTCTGGACGCGGTCCCCATCTGGACATGGTCCTGAGCAACTGGCTCTAGGTGACCCTGCTTGAGCAGGGGGCATGGGACAAGAGAAGATGATCTCCAGAGGTCCCTTCCAACCTCAACCAGTCTGTGACTCTGTGAACTCACCTTGGTGTGGGTCACCATCCCCTCCAGCTGCTGGAGCTCGTGGCGGTTCTTTTCCAAACACCGCACGACGACACAGTTCTGGGAAGAGGAGCCGCACACAGGCACTGAGCCCCTGACACAGCCCCGGGAGCCCCAGCGGGCGGATATGGGCAGAGGAGGGGACACTGACCTCCATGCTGCGCTGCTCCATGGTTTTCTGCAGCTCCTGCTGCTTCTTCCCCTGCATGGGGAAAGGAGGGGTCAGAGGGTCAGGTCTCTCGCAGCCCCAGCTCCCGGGGCCAAGGGGAACACTCCACACCTACCAGACACCGCAGCAGCTCCTTGTGCCTTTGTGACTCAGCAGAACACTGAGCCAGGCGCTCCCGGAGCATGCGGAGGTCTTGCTTCACCGCTTCTGTCTGCATGGCTGCACCTGCGCGTCAGGAGCCAGCAGGGTGTGAGGGTCACGGCGGGGGGCACGGACTCCCGTGGGGACGCTGCCCTACGCTGGCACACAGTTGCCCATGGACACGCGGGTACGCTCAGGGGAACGCACCACCACACGACTGCGCACAGGCACGCCACCCTGCTCGCCTGCAGCTGTGCCCAGCACCGCGGGTGCTGGCACAGCTACATCCGTACACCCACAGGCACAGCCACACACTACCTTGTGCTCCTCAAGCACAGGCGCACCCGCGCTCTCTCACGCACAGGACACGGCCACGCACATGCACAGTCAGGGATGCCCAGGGCTGGCACGGCAGCCTCCCCCCAGAGAGGGGCACTGACAGCCGTCGGCACTCACGTGCCTGCACACCCTTCCCAGCCAGCGTTCCTGTGCGCGTGCGCGCACTGGTTCCATGCCCGGCTCGGCCTGCGTCAGGTGGACGCTGAGCAGGTGGCAGGAGGTGGTGGGGGGCACCAGGGACCGCTGAGGAGAGAAGGAGCTTCCCCTGCCTTGCTGTGCCAGGCAGCCCCGCAGGGCCCCTGCTGCCCGTGGGGCTGCCCCGCCCTGGGGCCTCTGCAATGCCACCTTCAGCGTCAGCGTCCCGCCCTTTGAGGTCAACATGCCCCCCCACCCCGGGACCCCCTTCCTTTTGGTCCCCCACCATCCCCAGCAGCACACGCGTCCTCCCCACCTGGCCCTGCCTCAGCCCAGGCTACTGCCTTCCCCCCAGCGTTTGCAGCCACACACAGACCCCTGGCCACCCCCTCGCCCAGCCGAGGGCTGCGGGGACTGTGGGGATACTCTGCCCTCACCCTCCTCTCTCCCGTCGGGGGCCTTCCGCTGCACGGCGGACACAGGACAGGTCGTTGGCGAGTACTCTCCAAACTCCTGCCCAGCAGCGCCGAGGTTCTCCTCCAGATGCTTCCCCACCTCTGGGAGCAGCCTCCTTTGTACCCGCTGGGGCGCCCATGTCACAAGCCCACAGTGACATCACAGTGACACGGCCACCGCTGCCCACTGTGACGTGGCAATCACCTCCCTGGGGCTGGTGCCAAGGGCTGCCGTGGGGCCCAGGCGCGGCCACCGGGGAAACGGGGCGTCACTCTCAGCACCTACTCTTAGCAGACCGGCGGGAGTGACCGCGGGCGCCGCGTGTCAGCATCTCCCTGTGGGGTTTGCCTGTCCCGCGGCTGTCCAGCTGTGGCAGCTCCCCGCCCCAAGTCCAAGCGTGAGCCAGGCTGTGCATGTACTCCCAGCAGGCACATGCAGACACTCGCACACACGCGCGTGCACCACGGGTGTGCGCATGCGCACGGACAGACACACCGCGTGGGCCCCAGCACAGGGCTCAAGCATCCAGCCCCCGTTTGGATCCAGCATCCAGCCCCCAAACTACAGCCCGGGAAAGGGAAAAAACAGACTAGCCCTCTGCTCTAGCCCAGGCAGACACCGTGCTTGCAGGCTCCCAAGAGGAATGGGGTCTCTGACTTGCTCAGAGAGCCGCGGCTGCCGGCACGTTGGGGGACACCAGGAGGAAGGGGTGAGGGCACGCGGCATACACAAGTCGAGCTGGCACACATCATCTTTGGTTTATTATGCTTCCTAAAGGAGCTCTTGGGCTTGTGGGTGGTCGTTGTGGCTCACCATCTCCCCATGAACCTGTACTCGGTACATACAGGTGTACAGGCAGAGCCATCGTGGGGAGCGCACAGGCAGAAGGGAAAGCAGCAGCCACCTCCCTCTGACCGGTCACCTGGCGTTCATTGATGTTAGCAAAAGAGGATTTGCTGGCATTTTGTTTTCTTCTCGTTCGTGCGCAGGTACTGGAAAGACGGCAGCAGAAGGACACGCTAGCTAAAACCCCTTTTACTGCTGGCAATAAAGGTGCCTCTTGGCTGGGAGCACGAGAAGTACCCCTTTTTCCGCTCTTGATTCTTCATATACGGTTTTAAGACTACCCACATATTCATTTTTACGATTTACATAACCTCTACGCCTTGGCCATGACGTCACTTGTTACCACTCGCTTTTGAGTATTTGTTCACGTGAACCCCCAGTGGAAGCATGCTTAATGCATATTTATTAGCTGAATTTGCGTGATTTTCTTGCAACTTTGCCGCTTTCAGCCGGTTTGGTCTGGTTTCTTCTAACAGCAAACCCTGTTCTACAAGTGAGGTCATTGTTGTTCAAGTTGCATTGCGCCTGTCTTAAAATGGGCAGCCGTTTGCGCAGGGTGGTGGATACAGCCTCCTGCCTCCAAGTCGGGCAAGAGCCAGGTCTGAGGCAGAGCCATGGTGGGGCGCGCACAGGCAGAAGGGAAAGCAGCAGCCACCTCCCTCCAACCTGTCAGCTGACATTCATTGGCAAGGTCACGCACTTGTCCTGCAATCACAGAGTTCTTTATTCTCTTTCTAGTTTTATTTCAAAAGAACCGGGACCTCGCTGGGCGGCTCCCAAAGGCGGCCGCCAGCTTTGGTGGCAGGACCCAGTTAAGGATGTCCCTCTTCAGCAGGACCAGGATGAGGATGGCGATCTGCAGGAAGGCGAGGAACAGAAGAAGTCTCCTGGGGGACAGGAGAGGGGTCAGGCAGAGCAGGCGGCACATTTGTCTCAGCTCTTGCCAGCCACCCTCTTCGAACACCACCGTGGCACCTTGCTCTGTGCTGGGCACGACACTCCCCGCTCAGAACTGGAGTGAGGGGCCCGGGCATCTCTTTCAGCTCTACTGTAGGTCTCCCCAGTGGGCCCCAAAATCCCCCCCTACGCACCCCCCCGCCGCGCTAGGAAGAAAAGAAATACTGAAACGTTTCCTCCCAGAGAAGTCCAAAGCTGCCTAATGCCCTTGGACCGCTGGCACAGGCATCCCACTGCCTATGGCAGAGCCCCGGCACCCCGAGCCCCCAGGGCAACTCACCTCAGCCAAGAAGTGCTCTTATGCCTCCTTGACGCCAGCTGCTCCTCCTGCAGGCCAAGGCACAGCAGGGACACGTGTTGGGGTGTGCGAGGCGGCCGAGGTTTGGGGGCTCAGACCCCCTCCCCTGTCCCGCTGAGATCAGTGCCCCCATGTCCCCCGGGTACAGTGCGGACCCTTCCCTCCCCAAGGCCCACAGCGGGGTTTGTCTGTCCTACCAGCCGCACAGCCACCATCTCCTGCAGCAGCGACTCCTCTGTCTCGTCTGCCTGCACTGTCTTCTCCCTGCTACGGACATCATGGGGTTCTAGGCTGTGAGAAGAGACCTCGGCCGGCATGGCGACCCCCCGCGTGGCCAACAGGGAGCCAGGGTGCTGCCCAGCCTGTGCTGGGGTTGGCACCAGGCACCCCCGGTATCCCAGCACTGCACAGACCCGGTTCCCCTCCCCTGTCCCGCCGCAGCCCTGGGGAGCGTGGAGGAGAGCCTGGGAGCTACTCAGAGTTGCGCAGAGCTGCTTCCAGGAGTCCCGAGTTGCTCAGAGGTGTTTTGAGCTGCTTAGGAGAAGGCAAAGGGCTCTCCAGAGCAGGCTGGAGGCGCTGACAGGAGCCAGAAGGATGTCTACGAGCGGCAGAGGTCTGCCCAAAGCTGCTCATCACTCCCCCACCCCGCTGCCCCAGGTTTCGATCAGGGCCCCATCACCACTCACAAAGCTGTTGGCTCTCGGAGGCGTTCCCGTCTCTCCTGGAGGCGCTGGAGCTTGTTCCTGAGCAGCTGGACAAGCAGAGGGCCCAGTCAAGAGTCCATGCCATGCCCGCTCTGAGGGGGCTTGCCCCCACAAACATGTTGAGCCCTCGTCCCTCCCGTCCCCCTTGTACCTTCTTGACCTCAACCTGCTCCTGAACAGCTTCTGCCAGCTCTGACCACTGCTGCCACTGCAAAGCAAGTGGGAGAAATTGCAGGGAGCCATGGTGGGAAAGGGCATCCCCAGTCAGTCCCCAGGGCACGGGGAGGTAAGGCCACGGCCAGGGCGGCAGGCACCCGGGTGTCCTGGGGCTAGCGCCATTGCCCGGCAGCTCTGGCCACTCCCCGAGGGATTTCTGGATGCGGGTCACAGACTTTGATCTGCTCCCGCACTGCTGTGCCTCCCTCTGCCTTTCCCTGAAAGAGGTCTGCCTGGGAGGGAAGAGGGGACAGGAACGTCTCCGAGAGGGGCAGGGCTGGAGGAGGACCCCCACTGACACCGGTAGGTTGCAACCCCAGGGTACCCAGCAACCCCCCCTCCAGCCCATGCCTGAGTTCGTGTTACACACGGCATCCCCTGACACACCCAGTGAGGGTCACTCCTCCCGCCCCCTTCCCCAAAGCCATATTGCTGAGCCTGCGGACTGACATCAGGGTCCCCTCTGCAGCACAGAGCCAACAGCCTGGGGGATCTCCAGGGGCCCAATCCCTCCATCACAGATGCCGTATCCTGGAGTAGATGTCCTGCCCTGCCACACCACTGCCCGTGGCTGCTGGGGTGCACAGACCCAGCACTGGCACCCCCCTCCCTGACCCTGTCAGGACAGGCCTCCTTCTCCCCTGTACCTTCTGCGCCTCTTCCAGGCTTGCGGCTGCCTCCCTGCTTGCCACCTGCAAGTGCTCCTGCGGGAGAGGAGGGGAAGAGGAGCAGCCATCAGGGCACCGGCACACTCCCACGAGTGCACTCCCCTCAGCATTACCCCCTCCCGGTTCCCCTCGGGCACTGCCTTTGCCCACGCATCCCCTCTTCTTCCCAGCCCTGCAGGCACTGCGGGCTGGCAGAGGGACCCCCAGGCCCAACTCTGGATGCGGTCCCCATCTGGACATGGTCCTGAGCAACTGGCTCTAGGTGACCCTGCTTGAGCAGGGGGCATGGGACAAGAGAAGATGATCTCCAGAGGTCCCTTCCAACCTCAACCAGTCTGTGACTCTGTGAACTCACCTTGGTGTGGGCCACCATCCCCTCCAGCTGCTGGAGCTCGTGGCGGTTCTTTTCCAAACACCGCACGACGACACAGTTCTGGGAAGAGGAGCCGCACGCAGGCACTGAGCCCCTGACACAGCCCCGGGAGCCCCAGCGGGCGGATATGGGCAGAGGAGGGGACACTGACCTCCATGCTGCGCTGCTCCATGGTTTTCTGCAGCTCCTGCTGCTTCTTCCCCTGCATGGGGAAAGGAGGGGTCAGAGGGTCAGGTCTCTCGCAGCCCCAGCTCCCGGGGCCAAGGGGAACACTCCACACCTACCAGACACCGCAGCAGCTCCTTGTGCCTTTGTGACTCAGCAGAACACTGAGCCAGGCGCTCCCGGAGCATGCAGAGGTCTTGCTTCACCGCTTCTGTCTGCATGGCTGCACCTGCGCGTCAGGAGCCAGCAGGGTGTGAGGGTCACGGCGGGGGGCACGGACTCCCGTGGGGACGCTGCCCTACGCTGGCACACAGTTGCCCATGGACACGCGGGTACGCTCAGGGGAACGCACCACCACACGACTGCGCACAGGCACGCCACCCTGCTCGCCTGCAGCTGTGCCCAGCACCGCGGGTGCTGGCACAGCTACATCCGTACACCCACAGGCACAGCCACACACTACCTTGTGCTCCTCAAGCACAGGCGCACCCGCGCTCTCTCACGCACAGGACACGGCCACGCACATGCACAGTCAGGGATGCCCAGGGCTGGCACGGCAGCCTCCCCCCAGAGAGGGGCACTGGCAGCTGTCGGCACTCACGTGCCTGCACACCCTTCCCAGCCAGCGTTCCTGTGCGCGTGCGCGCACTGGTTCCATGCCCGGCTCGGCCTGCGTCAGGTGGACGCTGAGCAGGTGGCAGGAGGTGGTGGGGGGCACCAGGGACCGCTGAGGAGAGAAGGAGCTTCCCCTGCCTTGCTGTGCCAGGCAGCCCCGCAGGGCCCCTGCTGCCCGTGGGGCTGCCCCGCCCTGGGGCCTCTGCAATGCCACCTTCAGCGTCAGCGTCCCGCCCTTTGAGGTCAACATGCCCCCCCACCCCGGGACCCCCTTCCTTTTGGTCCCCCACCATCCCCAGCAGCACACGCGTCCTCCCCACCTGGCCCTGCCTCAGCCCAGGCTACTGCCTTCCCCCCAGCGTTTGCAGCCACACACAGACCCCTGGCCACCCCCTCGCCCAGCCGAGGGCTGCGGGGACTGTGGGGATACTCTGCCCTCACCCTCCTCTCTCCCGTCGGGGGCCTTCCGCTGCACGGCGGACACAGGACAGGTCGTTGGCGAGTACTCTCCAAACTCCTGCCCAGCAGCACCGAGGTTCTCCTCCAGATGCTTCCCCACCTCTGGGAGCAGCCTCCTTTGTACCCGCTGGGGCGCCCATGTCACAAGCCCACAGTGACATCACAGTGACACGGCC